>NC_139225.1:122961538-122979038 GCF_055691185.1 Crinia signifera
CAGAAGTTTGAGTGTTCAAGTACTTTCGTGGTCAAATGTGTACAGTTTATCCCTCTTATGCATATATGGGTAGTTAATGTATGAAATTTTTTGTTATCTTGAGTCTCTAAACATCATTATGTGCATATAAAAATGTTTTTCTCAATTTGTTCGTATGGTTAATGATTGTAACTTTTATGCATCTATGGATTAATGATATATCACATGTTTTATTATCTTAGGTCTTTACATTACACAGCAAACATCACAGCTTGGACATAGGGCTGCAGTAAAGTGAACAGTTGACCGCGTGGCCTAATGGATAAGGTGTCTGACTTCGGATCAGAAGATTGAGGGTTCGAGTCCCTTCGTGGTCGAGTGTGTACAAGTTGTCCGTTTTATGTATCTATGGGTAGTTGATGTATCACATGTCATGTTTGGTCTCTAAAAATCGCAGCCTGCACATAAAAAATAATTTCCCGATTTTGTGTTCTAAACATTTTAAGTTTTGTAGGTGATCTTTCCTGAACAATTTGACTTTCTCTCAAAATCAATAATTAAAATGATTTATTGGATCTTAGTTTGTCACCCAAGTGCTTGTTTTTACAAATGTTTCTTCTCAAATAAAAAATGCAGATGTGTAGTGGTGAGTGACAAACACATTTTAAAAGATTTAGAGGTGGAGCTAATTCCTTTTAGGAAATTTGGAATACATTAACATGTGTTGTCCGAATCAAAGTATTTCTATTTCTCAGAAGAGTTCAATTTTATTTAAGAACTTGATGTGGGCATTGCTGAAAAAACAATATGACTTTCTCAGAAAATGAATCAATAAGATTATATTTTGCATCTTGGTTAGTTATCCATAATACATTTTATACCAAACTTTCTTGCAAAGAATGTAAATATTTTTTTACATTTGTATAACTCATACCAAACCTTCCATGGACTAAAATTTTGCAATGAGCTGGCCACTTGGCTTTGAGGATAAGGCGTCTTACTTTGAGATCAGAAGTTTGAGTGTTCAAGTACCTTCGTGGTCAAATGTGTGTACAGTTTATCCCTCTTATGCATATATGGGTAGTTAATGTATGAAATTTTTTGTTATCTTGAGTCTCTAAACATCATTATGTGCATATAAAAATGTTTTTCTCAATTTGTTCGTATGGTTAATGATTGTAACTTGTATGCATCTATGGATTAATGATATATCACATGTTTTATTATCTTAGGTCTTTACATTACACAGCAAACATCACAGCTTGGACATAAGGCTGTAGTAAAGGGAACAGTTGACTGCGTGGCCTAATGGATAAAGCGTCTGACTTCGGATCAGAAGATTGAGGGTTCGAGTCCTTTCGTGGTCAAGTGTGTACAAGCTGTCCATTTTATGCATTTATGGGTAGTTGACGTATTAAGTGTTATGTTATCTTATGGCTCTAAACATCACTGTGTGCATACAAAAAATATTTTTCTCAATTTAGATGTAGGGTTAATGATTGTAACGTTTATGCATCTATGGATTAATGCCATATCACATGTTAGGTTATCTTAGGTCTCCACAATACACAGCAATCACAACAGCTTGGACATAGGCATGCAGGTAAGTGAGCAGTTGACCGCGTGTCCTAATGGATAAGGTGTCTGACTTCGGATCAGAAGATTGAGGGTTTAAGTCCCTTCGTGGTCGAGTGTGTACAAGTTGTCCATTTTATATATCTATGGGTAGTTGATGTATCACATGTCATGTTAGGTCTCTAAAAATCGCAGCCTGCACATAAAAAATTATTTCCCGATTTTGTGTTCTAAACATTTTAAGTTTTGGAGGTGATCTTTCCTGAACAATTTGACTTCTCTCAAAATCAATAATTAAAATGATTTATTGGATCTTAGTTTGTCACCCAAGTGCTTGTTTTTACAAATGTTTCTTCTCAAATAAAAAATGCAGATGTGTAGTGGTGAGTGACAAACACATTTTAAAAGATTTAGAGGTGGAGCTAATTCCTTTTCTTTTAGCAAATTTGGAATACATTAACATGTGTTGTCCGACGCAAAGTATTTCTATTTCTCAGAAGAGTTCAATTTTATTTAAGAACTTGATGTGGGCATTGCTGAAAAAACAATATGACTTTCTCAGAAAATGAATCAATAAGATTGTATTTTGCATCTTGGTTAGTTATCCATAATACATTTTATACCAAACTTTCTTGCAAAGAATGTAAATATTTTTTTACATTTGTATAACTCATACCAAACCTTCCATGGACTAAAATTTAGCAATGAGCTGGCCACTTGGCTTAGAGGATAAGGCGTCTTACTCTGAGATCAGAAGATTGAGTGTTCAAGTACCTTTGTGGTCAAATGTGTGTACAGTTTATCCCTCTTATGCATATATGGGTAGTTAATGTATGAAATTTTTTGTTATCTTGAGTCTCTAAACATCATTATGTGCATATAAAAATGTTTTTTTCTCAATTTGTTCGTATGGTTAATGATTGTAACTTTAATGCATCTATGGATTAATGATATATCACATGTTTTATTATCTTAGGTCTTTACATTACACAGCAAACATCACAGCTTGGACATAAGGCTGCAGTAAAGGGAACAGTTGACCGCGTGGCCTAATGGATAAAGCGTCTGACTTCGGATCAGAAGATTGAGGGTTCGAGTCCATTCGTGGTCAAGTGTGTACAAGTTGTCCATTTTATGCATCTATGGGTAGTTGACGTATTAAGTGTTATGTTATCTTATGGCTCTAAACATCACTGTGTGCATACAAAAAATATTTTTCTCAATTTGGTCGTAGGGTTAATGATTGTAACTTTTATGCATCTTTCTTTTAATAAAAAAAATACTGAAAGGTTGGGGTTGGTGTGTTGATGTTGTGTTTATTCCTCTGATCTTCCACAGTTTCTACTGATTACATTTCTTTAATTTATTAAGCTGCATGTTTCTTTGAAATAAATGTGATCAAGATATCTATGTCGAAAACAAGAACAAATAAAACACAAAGAACTACTAACCTCCTTTATCGGTATCAGTCATACATATTATAAGACTAATTGGCAGTTGAATGTAGTTGCTATTGAAACAATAAAAAGCTTTGTCAGAAGTGGGATTTGAACCCACGCCTCTTCACAGAGACCAGAAAGCCCTTTAACAGGAAGAACGGATTCTTGAGTCTGGGGCCTTAGACCGCTCGGCCATCCTGACAAGTACAAGAACGTGACTGAAAATGTATGCCATTTTGGACTATGATTCTTTCTTTAATAAAAAAATAATGAAAGGTTGGGGTTAGTGTGTTGATGGGATAACTTTATTCCTCTGATCTTCCACAGTTTCTACTGATTACATTTCTTTAATTTATTTAGCTGCATGTTGCTTTGAAATAAATGTGATCAAGATATCTATGTCGAAAACAAGTACAAATAAAACACAAAGAACTACTAACTGCATTTATCGGTATCAGTCATACGTATTATAAGACTAATTGGCAGTTGAATGTAGTTGCTATTGAAACAATAAAAAGCTTTGTCAGAAGTGGGATTTGAACCCACGCCTCTTTACAGAGACCAGAAAGCCCTTTAACAGGAAGAACGGATTCTTGAGTCTGGCGCCTTAGACCGCTCGGCCATCCTGACAAGTACATGAGCGTGACTGAAAAGGTATGCCATTTTGGATTATGATTCTTTCTTTTAATAAAAAAATAATGAAAGTGCATTTATCGGTATCAATCGTACGTATTATAAGACTAATCAAAATTTGAATGTAGTTGCTATTGAAACAATAAAAAGCTTTGTCAGAAGTGGCTAACATTTTCATTTGAACCCACGCCTGTTTACAGCGACCAGAAAGCCCTTTAACAGGAAGAACGGATTCTTGAGTCTGGCGCCTTAGACTGCTCGGCCATCCTGACAAGTACATGGACATAGCTGAAAATGTATGCCATTTTGGATTATGATTCTTTCTTTTAATAAAAAAATACTGAAAGTGCATTTATCGGTATCAATCATACGTATTATAAGACTAATCGAAATTTGAATGTAGTTGCTATTGAAACAATAAAAAGCTTTGTCAGAAGTGAGATTTGAACAGACGCCTCTTTACATAGACCATAAAGCCCTTTCACAGGAAGAACGGATTCTTGAGTCTGGTGCCTTCGACCGCTCGGCCATCCTGACAAATATAAGCCCACATCTGAAAATGTTAGCCACTATGATTCTTTCTTTTAATAAAAAATACTGAAAGGTTGGGACTGGTGTGTTGATGTTGTGTTTATTCCTCTGATCTTCCACAGTTTCTACTGATTACATTTCTTTAATTTATTAAGCTGCATGTTGCTTTGAAATAAATGTGATCAAGATATCTATGTCGAAAACAAGAACACATAAAACACAAAGAACTACTAACCTCCTTTATCGGTATCAGTCATACGTATTATAAGACTAATTGGCAGTTGAATGTAGTTGCTATTGAAACAATAAAAAGTTTTGTCAGAAGTGGGATTTGAACCCACAACTCTTTACAGAGACCAGAAAGCCCTTTCACAGGAAGAACGGATTCTTGAGTCTGGCACCTTAGATCACTCGGACATCCTGACAAGTACATGAACATCACTGAAAATGTATGCCATTTTGGATTATGATTCTTTCTTTTAATAAAAAAAATACTGAAAGGTTGGAGTTGGTGTGTTGATGGGATAACTTTATTTCTCTGATCTTCCACAGTTTCTACTGAATACATTTCTTTAAGTTATTCGGTGGCATGTTGCTTTGAAATAAATGTGATCAAGATATCTATGTCGAAAACAAGAACAAATAAAACACAAAGAACTACTAACTGCATTTATCGGTATCAGTCATACGTATTATAAGACTAATCGAAATTTGAATGTAGTTGCTATTGAAACAATAAAAAGCTTTGTCAGAAGTGGGATTTGAACCCACGCCTCTTTACAGAGACCAGAAAGCCCTTTAACAGGAAGAACGGATTCTTGAGTCTGGCGCCTTAGACCGCTCGGCTTGGATTATGATTCTTTCTTTTAATAAAAAAATAATGAAAGGTTGGGGTTAGTGTGTTGATGGGATAACTTTATTCCTCTGATCTTCCACAGTTTCTACTGATTACATTTCTTTAATTTATTAAGCTGCATGTTGCTTTAAAATAAATGTGATGAAGATATCTATGTCGAAAACAAGAACAAATAAAACACAAAGAACTACTAACTGCATTTATCGGTATCAGTCATACATATTATAAGACTAATTGGCAGTTGAATGTAGTTGCTATTGAAACAATAAAAAGCTTTGTCAGAAGTGGGATTTGAACCCACGCCTCATTACAGAGACCAGAAAGCCCTTTAACAGGAAGAACGGATTCTTGTGTCTGGCGCCTTAGACCGCTCGGCCATCCTGACAAGTACATGAGCTTGACTGAAAATGTGTGCCATTTTGGATTATGATTCTTTCTTTTAATAAAAAAATAATGAAAGGTTGGGGTTAGTGTATTGATGGGATAACTTTATTCCTCTGATCTTCCACAGTTTCTACTGAATACATTTCTTTAATTTATTAGGTGGCACGTTGCTTTGAAATAAATGTGATCAAGATATCTATGTCGAAAACAAGAACAAATAAAACACAAAGAACTACTAACTGCATTTATCGGTATCAGTCATACGTATTATAAGACTAATTGGCAGTTGAATGTAGTTGCTATTGAAACAATAAAAAGCTTTGTCAGAACTGGGATTTGAACCCACGCCTCTTTACAGAGACCAGAAAGCCATTTTACAGGAAGAACAGTTTCTTGAGTCTGGCGCCTTAGACCGCTCGGACATCCTGACAAGTACATGAACAAGACTAAAAATGTATGCCATTTTGGATTATGATTCTTTTAATAAAAAAAATAATGAAAGGTTGGGGTTGGTGTGTTGATGGGATAACTTTATTCCTCTGATCTTCCACAGTTTCTACTGAATACATTTCTTTAATTTATTATGTGGCACGTTCCTTTGAAATAAATGTGATCAAGATATCTATGTCGAAAGCAAGAACAAATAAAACACAAAGAACTACTAACTGCATTTATCGGTATCAGTCATACGTACTAATTGGCTTTAGTTGCTATTGAAACAATAAAAAGCATTGTCAGAACTGGGATTTGAACCCATGCCTCTATACAAAGACCAGAAAGCCCTTTTCCAGGAAGAACGGATTCTTGAGTCTGGCGCCTTAGACCGCTCGGCCATCCTGACAAGTACATGAACATCACTGAAAATGTATGCCATTTTGGATTATGATTCTTTCTTTTAATAAAAAAAACACTGAAAGTGCATTTATCGGTATCAATCATACGTATTATAAGACTAATCGAAATTTGAATATAGTTGCTATTGAAACCATAAAAAGCTTTGTCAAAAGTGGGATTTGAACTCACACCTCTTTACAGAGACCAGAAAGCCCTTTAACAGGCAGAACGGATTCTTGAGTCTGGCACCTTAGACCGCTCGGCCATCCTGACAAGTTCATGTAAATGACTGAAAATGTATGCCATTTTGGATTATGATTCTTTCTTTTAATAAAAAAAATACTGAAAGTGCATTTATCGGTATCAATCATACGTATTATAAGACTAATCGAAATTTGAATATAGTTGCTATTGAAACAATAAAAAGCTTTGTCAGAAGTGGGATTTGAACCCACGCCTCTTTACAGAGACCAGAAAGCCCTTTAACAGGAAGAACGGATTCTTGAGTCTGGCGCCTTAGATCGCTCGGCCATCCTGACAAGTACAAACCCACTTCTGAAAATGTTAGCAATTGTGGATTATGATTCTTTCTTTTAATAAAAAAACTACTGAAAGTGCATTTATCGGTATCAATCATACGTATTATAAGACTAATCGAAATTTGAATGTAGTTGCTATTGAAACAATAAAATGCTTTGTCAGAAGTGGGATTTGAACCCACGCCTCTTTACAGAGACCAGAAAGCCATTTTACAGGAAGAACAATTTCTTGAGTCTGGCGCCTTAGACTGCTCGGACATCCTGACAAGTACTTGAACATGACTAAAAATGTATGCCATTTTGGATTATGATTCTTTCTTTTAATAAAAAAAATAATGAAAGGTTGGGGTTGGTGTGTTGATGGGATAACTTTATTCCTCTGATCTTCCACAGTTTCTACTGAATACATTTCTTTAATTTATTATGTGGCATGTTCCTTTGAAATAAATGTGATCAAGATATCTATGTCGAAAGCAAGAACAAATAAAACACAAAGATCTACTAAGTGCATTTATCGGTATCAGTCATACGTATTATAAGACTAATTGGCAGTTGAATGTAGTTGCTATTGAATCAATGAAAAGCTTTGTCAGAAGTGGGATTTGAACCCACGCCTCTTCACAGAGACCAGAAAGCCCTTTAACAGGAAGAACGGATTCTTGTGTCTGGCGCCTTAGACCGCTCAGCCATCATGACAAGTACATGAGTGTGACTGAAAATGTTGGCCATTTTGGATTATGATTCTTTTTTTTAATAAAAAAATA
Source organism: Crinia signifera (assembly GCF_055691185.1). NCBI lineage: Eukaryota > Metazoa > Chordata > Amphibia > Anura > Myobatrachidae > Crinia > Crinia signifera. The sequence goes on from NC_139225.1 coordinate 122,969,073, forward strand.
ATGAAAGATTGGGGTTAGTGTGTTGATGGGATAACTTTATTCCTCTGATCTTCCACAGTTTCTACTGAATACATTTCTTTAATTTATTAGGTGGCACGTTGCTTTGAAATAAATGTGATCAAGATATCTATGTCGAAAACAAGAACAAATAAAACACAAAGAACTACTAACTGCATTTATCTTCATCAGTCATACGTACTAATTGGCAGTTGGATGTAGTTGCTATTGAAACAATAAAAAGCTTTGTCAGAACTGGGATTTGAACCCATGCCTCTATACAAAGACCAGCAAGCCCTTTTACAGTCTGGCGCCTTAGACCGCTCGGCCATCCTGACAAGTACATGAACATCACTGAAAATGTATGCCATTTTGAATTATGATTCTTTCTTTTAATAAAAAAACACTGAAAGTGCATTTATCGGTATCAATCATAAGTATTATAAGACTAATCGAAATTTGAATATAGTTGCTATTGAAACAATAAAAAGCTTTGTCAGAAGTGGGATTTGAACTCACACCTCTTTACAGAGACCAGAAAGCCCTTTAACAGGAAGAACGGATTCTTGAGGCTGGCGCCTTAGACCGCTCGGCCATCCTGACAAGTACATGAACATGACTGAAAATGTATGCCATTTTGGATTATGATTCTTTCTTTTAATAAAAAAAATACTGAAAGTGCATTTATCGGTATCAATCATACGTATTATAAGACTAATCGAAATTTGAATATAGTTGCTATTGAAACAATAAAAAGCTTTGTCAGAAGTGGGATTTGAACCCACGCCTCTTTACAGAGACCAGAAAGCCCTTTAACAGGAAGAACGGATTCTTGAGTCTGGCGCCTTAGACCGCTCGGCCATCCTGACAAGTACAAACCCGCTTCTGAAAATGTTAGCCATTGTGGATTATGATTCTTTCTTTTAATAAAAAAACTACTGAAAGTGCATTTATCGGTATCAATCGTACGTATTATAAGACTAATCGAAATTTGAATGTAGTTGCTATTGAAACAATAAAATGCTTTGTCAGAAGTGGGATTTGAACCCACGCCTCTTTACAGAGACCAGAAAGCCCTTTAACAGGAAGAACGGATTCTTGAGTCTGGCGCCTTAGACCGCTCGGCCATCCTGACAAGTGCATGGTCATGGCTGAAAATGTATTCCATTTTGGATTATGATTCTTTCTTTTAATAAAAAAAACACTGAAAGTGCATTTATCGGTATCAATCATACATATTATAAGACTAATCGAAATTTGAATGTAGTTGCTATTGAAACAATAAAATGCTTTGTCAGAAGTGGGATTTGAACCCATGCCTCTTTACAGAGACCAGAAAGCCATTTTACAGGAAGAACAGTTTCTTGAGTCTGGCGCCTTAGACTGCTCGGACATCCTGACAAGTACATGAACATGACTAAAAATGTATGCCATTTTGGATTATGATTCTTTCTTTTAATAAAAAAAAATAATGAAAGGTTGGGGTTGGTGTGTTGATGGGATAACTTTATTCCTCTGATTTTCCACAGTTTCTACTGAATACATTTCTTTAATTTATTATGTGGCACGTTCCTTTGAAATAAATGTGATTAAGATATCTATGTCAAAAGCAAGAACAAATAAAACACAAAGATCTACTAAGTGCATTTATCGGTATCAGTCATACGTATTATAAGACTGATTGGCAGTTGAATGTAGTTGCTATTGAAACAATAAAAAGCTTTGTCAGAAGTGGGATTTGAACCCACGCCTCTTTGAAGAGACCAGAAAGCCCTTTAACAGGAAGAATGGATTCTTGTGTCTGGCAACTTAGACCGCTCGGCCATCCTGACAAGTACATGAGCGTGACTGAAAATGTTTGCCATTTTGGATTATGATTCTTTCTTTTAATAAAAAAATAATGAAAGGTTGGGGTTAGTGTTGATGGGATAACTTTATTCCTCTGATCTTCCACAGTTTCTACTGAATACATTTATTTAATTTATTAGGTGGCACGTTGCTTTGAAATAAATGTGATCAAGATATCTATGTCGAAAACAAGAACAAATAAAACACAAAGAACTACTAACTGCATTTATCGGTATCAGTCATACGTACTAATTGGCAGTTGGATGTAGTTGCTATTGAAACAATAAAAAGCTTTGTCAGAACTGGGATTTGAACCCATGCCTCTATACAAAGACCAGAAAGCCCTTTTACAGGAAGAACGGATTCTTGAGTCTGGCACCTTAGACCGCTCGGCCATCCTGACAAGTACATGAACATCACTGAAAATGTATGCCATTTTGGATTATGATTCCTTCTTTTAATAAAAAAAAAACACTGAAAGTGCATTTATCGGTATCAATCATACGTATTATAAGACTAATCGAAATTTGAATATAGTTGCTATTGAAACAATAAAAAGCTTTGTCAGAAGTGGGATTTGAACCCACGCCTCTTTACAGAGACCAGAAAGCCCTTTAACAGGAAGAACGGGTTCTTGAGTCTGGCGCCTTAGACCGCTCGGCCATCCTGACAAGTACAAACCCACTTCTGAAAATGTTAGCCATTGTGGATTATGATTCTTTCTTTTAATAAAAAAACTACTGAAAGTGCATTTATCGGTATCAATCATACGTATTATAAGACTAATCGAAATTTGAATGTAGTTGCTATTGAAACAATAAAATGCTTTGTCAGAAGTGGGATTTGAACCCACGCCTCTTTACAGAGACCAGAAAGCCCTTTAACAGGAAGAACGGATTCTTGAGTCTGGCGCCTTAGACCGCTCGGCCATCCTGACAAGTACAAACCCACTTCTGAAAATGTTAGCCATTGTGGATTATGATTCTTTCTTTTAATAAAAAAACTACTGAAAGTGCATTTATCTGTATCAATCATACGTATTATAAGACTAATCGAAATTTGAATGTAGTTGCTATTGAAACAATAAAATGCTTTGTCAGAAGTGGGATTTGAACCCACGCCTCTTTACAGAGACCAGAAAGCCCTTTAACAGGAAGAATGGATTCTTGAGTCTGGCGCCTTAGACCGCTCGGCCATCCTGACAAGTACATGAACATGACTGAAAATGTATGCCATTTTGGATTATGATTCTTTCTTTTAATAAAAAAAATACTGAAAGTGCATTTATCTGTATCAATCATACGTATTATAAGACTAATCGAAATTTGAATGTAGTTGCTATTGAAACAATAAAATGCTTTGTCAGAAGTGGGATTTGAACCCACGCCTCTTTACAGAGACCAGAAAGCCCTTTAACAGGAAGAACGGATTCTTGAGTCTGGCGCCTTAGACCGCTCAGCCATCCTGACAAGTACATGAGCGTGACTGAAAATGTATGCCATTTTGGATTATGATTCTTTCTTTTAATAAAAAAATAATGAAAGGTTGGGGTTGGTGTGTTGATGGGATAACTTTATTCCTCTGATCTTCCACAGTTTCTACTGATTACATTTCTTTAATTTATTAAGCTGCACTTTGCTTTGAAATAAATGTGATCAAGATATCTATGTCGAAAACAAGAACAAATAAAACACAAAGAACTACTAACTGCATTTATCGGTATCAGTCATACGTATTATAAGACTAATTGGCAGTTGAATGTAGTTGCTATTGTCAGAAGTGGGATTTGAACCCAAGCCTCTTTACAGAGACCAGAAAGCCTTTTTACAGGAAGAACGGATTCTTGAGTCTGGCATGCCATTTTGGATTATGATTCTTTCTTTTAATAAAAAAAATACTGATAGGGGGCGGGGCTTGGCGGACAGACAGTGAAGACGTGCAGGAGATCAGCTCCTGCTCCAACCAGCCCAAAATACCCTCTAACCAGACCTAATACCCCTCTCTCACCCTCCCATCCCACCTCACCTTACCCCCGCTGTGCTCCGGGTGCCGTAGACCGCTGCTGCAGAGCCGGGGAGTGCTTGTAAGCACTCTCGCAGGTTGCGGCCTGGTCAGACGGCCGGCGCCGGGGCCTCGATTTCGGGAGGAAGAGGAATCCACTGCGTACCGCGCACCTGCAACAGGAGACACAGAGATTGGGCGCTGCAGCCGGGGGACCGAGGACCCTTCCCCACACAAGCCTTCCATTACCGCACGCCGGGGGTGCAGTGAGCGCTCACCGCTCGTCACAGGGTGAGACGCCAGACGCCGCCGGGAACTGAGTGTGAGAGAGACAAGCGGCTATCCCCACACCCGCCGCAGCACCAGCAGGACCCCCTACAGGGATCAGAACTAATTGTGAGTACCCGGCTCGGAATACCTGGGGGCTCTCCCTCCTCCTGCAGACCTGCCCCTCATAACAGCAGCACAACTCAGCAGGCCGCCATAGCCACTAGTCAGAACAGCCTCACCAAAGCGGGGCAAGCCTAGGGGACCTGGGCGGACATATCCCACACTGGGGTAAAGCCAGATAGGACCCTAAAAGCAGCCCTTATACACTGAACCCCGCTAGACAGTGAGCACCAAGCGAGGGGCCCCTGCTCAACCAGCCTAAATTACAGCACTGCTGGTGCTACCAGCCATTATATCTGCTGTCTACCCAGCTCAGTTTCCCTTCCCCATTTCTTGACTGGGAGCCTCAGCCTGACAACAATATAACAGCCAAGGCAGCTGCCCACCCTCCCATTTAAATCAATCTGCTCAGCCACTCTGACCCCAAAGCTCTGGCCCGCTACCAACATCATTGGCCACCTATTGTCCTCTCACATACAGCAGCAGCAGAAGGCTTGCCAGCCCCCTCTTGACCGTGGGGTGCAATCCCTCCATCAGCAGAGTCACCCCCTTCTACACGGATAGCACCCAAAAGAGATCAGCCTGTGTGAACACCCAGAAGACTCACTGAGCTGCTCCGTATTGAAAAGATATTAGCCCCAGGGAGCGAGGCCAAGCCGTAGTGAAGAGAAAAGACGCTTCCAGCCTGTGCTCCCGCTCAGCTTTCCCCACATATCCTCCTAAAATCATCTCCTCAGATAACCGTGACACACCGCCTACCTGCAATACCTGGCACAGCTGGAGACGGAAAATCAGCTCAAGGGCAGGTCCCTGAGCTGAAAGAAGAGTGAGACTCTCCACATTCAATATAACTCATCTCCCTCTGTAGAGGTCACAATACCCAACATGTCTGGCTGAGTAAATTCTAGGACTCGCTAGGACCGAAGCTATCCCTCCCTACTGATCACCTCCGCCATTTCCACTCCACAAATATCACGTCTACACCCTGGTTGCTGATTTCGGCCCCAAACGGCTTTGTTCATTATGTCCCAGAGAAACAAGAAAACCCCCCAGCCAACAGGAAATTTCTTTGGCTCCAAATCCAAGAGCGCTTCAGGCAACATGCAGCTCTCAGATTCTCCCTCCCACCCTGGAACGTCAGACACAGCTATAGACCCCCAGATTCAAGCAGTGATGTCCGGGCTATTGGAAGGGGTACAAAGTGCCTTCAAACAAGAGCTCGCCAAGGCAGTCTCGGAGTTCAGGTCCGACTTGACAGCTTTGGGCACCAGAACTGACGATTTAGAATCTAAAACTGACGATTTATGCCGCTCTCAATCCCGTCTGGATAAGGAACTCTCCAGACTGCATGAAGAGATAGAGACGCTTAAAGAAAGACAAGAAGACCAAGAAAATCGCTATCGGCGTAATAACCTGCGCATCCGCAACGTAGCAGAAACCGTTTCCAGCTCCTCTCTACCAACGTTCCTGAAAGAATTCTTCCAACAAATAGCTCCATCGCTAACAGACGAGGATTGCCTTTTGGATAGAGCCCACAGAGCCCTTCGCCCGAAACCCCCGGCTTCACAACCCCCAAGAGACATTATAGTCCGTTTCCACTATTATCAAACAAAAGATAAGATTCTCGCAACCACTAGAGACTCTCCATCTACCAAATTCCGAGACATGCAACTACAAATATATCAAGACCTAGCCCCCTCGACCATTCAAAAACAACGTGAATTGCAGCCGGTCACTAAAATCCTTCGCCAACACAAAATCCGCTACAGGTGGGGTTTCCCCTTCATGCTACAAGTGTCGGCAAACGACTCTCTGCATAACATCAAGACTCTGACTCAAGGTCAAGATCTCCTGGCAAAACTGGACCTTCTTCCGTCTCCCTCAACAGAAGCCGATGAGAGTCCCTCCACCCCAAGACCACAGCGACACTCCCCCCCACCTCCAGAATGGACAAGGGTTTCTCATCACCGAGTGGAAAACGGCGAGCCCAACTGAACTCTCGCATCACTACCAAAATGGAATCATAAATAGTAAGCTCCACATGTGTGCTTACAGTTCCGACCCTCTATGGGTGAGATACACCTCTGTGGTAATGTTAATTCTGTTTAGTTTAAAGTGTAGAGTTAATAATTCAATGTGTAGAGATTTATAGTATGCTAGCTTAGTTAGTCCCTACGGACCCCTATAACCTGGGATGCATTCGGTCCTGGCGGTCTCCGACACGCCAGTACTATGCTTCTTTATCCCCCCCAAATTCCCTTACACAAATGTTTAGATTATATGTAATAATTTGTTTCCTTGTAGCGGTCCCCACATGGGACCCTCCTCCTCAGGGTACTAGCCCTTTTGGGCTCTTTCCTCTCATCTACCACTTACCTTTTTTTCTTCTCTGGTGTCTTTCCGGTGGCGCTCCCCCTCCTCCCTCCCCCCTTCCCTCCTCCCCCGCAGGGAGGTCCCCCTTTCTCCCTCAGTCTACCCACACTTGTAATTTGATTTTTAAAATAACTTGTTGTGACATACCATACGATGGCCCTCAAGGTATTGTCCATAAATGTTAACGGCCTGAACTCGCCCAAAAAACGAACGATCCTACTGGGAGCCTGCAAAAGAGAAAACGCATCCATCGTGTTCTTGCAAGAGACACATTTCTCTGGCAGTCACTCCCAACTCAAGGGTCCTTCGTTCTCTCAAAAAAATTTTGCATCGGCGGACTGCAAAAAAAGAGGAGTGGCTATCCTGATTCGTAGGGGTGTGCCTTTTGTCCCAATTAAAACATTTGCCGACCCTGACGGGAGGTTTATCTTGGTAATCGGAACCATCCGTTCACTTACTGTGACCCTGGTTTCTTTATACGCTCCCAACCAAGACCAATCTCAATTCTTTGACACGTTCTTTAAACGCCTAGGTAGAATGGCACAAGGCCACATAATTATCGGAGGAGACTTCAACACTATTATCGACCCTTTGCTAGATAGATCCTCCCCTCCCCCACACACCTCAACGTCGACTATTCCCAGAGCTTCCCGCACCCTTACTGCAGCCTTAAAGCATAATGGACTGAGTGACTCCTGGCGATTAAAACACCCGCACTCTAAAGATTACACTCACTATTCGGCCCCCCATCAACACTACTCTAGGATAGACATGATCCACATCTCTTCCCCTTTGATCCCTAGAGTTAAAGAGGCAGGCATAACGCCGTTTTCCTGGACAGATCACGCAGGTATTTACATATTCATTGATCTTTACGAATGCCCCCCGAGGACCTATAGATGGCGGTTAGACGACTCCCTACTAGAACATCCATCCTCGTTAGCAGAAGTTAAACTTGCTATTACTCACTACTTCAAAGAAAACTCCTCCCCTGACCTTTGCCCCACCACCATTTGGGAAGCCCATAAGGCCACTATCAGGGGCCTGATAATCTCCAAGGTTTCCTCTATCCGGAAAAAGATGAAGGCACAGATACACACCCTAGAAACTCAATTAACATCGCTAATAGATCAACACAAAATCACGCCCACACCTGCCCTACTCTCCCAGATAGACTCGATCAGAGGTCAGCTGAATACACTCCTGTCCCATAGAGCAGCCAATATCCTTAAAAGACTTCAACAACGGTTCTATGACAAAGCGGATAAGATAGACTCGATCCAACAAGCTTCGGCGCCAACAATCGTCGAGAACTATTGATAAAATATACTCCTCAATAAGGGGATCACACACCTATAACCCTAAAGAAATAGCGGAGGAGTTTCGAGCATTTTATGAAGCTCTGTACAATCTGGGTGAGCCCTCCCCCACATCCACACTTGATATAGATAATCTGTCTACCTACTTAGCCAACACTCCCCTACCCACACTTTCAGATGCTCATCTTTCCTTCTTGAACGCAAAGATAACGGTGGAGGAGGTAGTATCGGCGATACGCTCAATGCGCTCCTCTGCTGCCCCAGGTCCCGACGGCTTTACGGCCCAATACTATAAGCGCTTCGCACTGGAACTAGCCCCCCATCTGGTGGTGTTGTTTAACGACATCCTTGAGGGTGCCTCTTTTTCCCCAGAGGCCACCCAGGCGGACATAGTGGTGATCCCAAAACCTGACAGGGACCCGACCGGGTGTGCAAACTATAGACCAATTTCGCTTTTGAATGTAGATTTAAAAATATACGCGAAGGTCTTAGCCGCCAGGCTTGCTTCTTTGCTCCCACTCCTGGTTCATCCAGACCAGGTCGGTTTTATTCCTGGTAACCAGGCGTCGGACAACACGAGACGAGCAATAGACCTTATCCACGTCATTCAAAAGCAGAAAAACCCCGCCTTGGTCCTAGCCTTGGACGCGGAAAAGGCATTTGACCGTATTTCCTGGCCCTTTGCCTTTGCAGTTTTAGAAAAGATGGGCTTCTCGGGGGCTTTTCTGGAAGGCACCAAGGCACTCTACCGCACACCGTCCGCTCGGGTCTCTGTCAACGGAGTCATGTCAGACTACTTCAAAATAGCGAATGGTACACGTCAGGGATGCCCCTTATCCCCGCTTATCTTTGCCCTCATTATGGAACCCCTGGCGGCAAGGATTCGCAACAACCCCACTATTCAGGGCATAAAAACCGGTCCATCGGAACATAAAATTGCGTTATATGCCGATGATGTACTTCTGACCCTCGCAAACCCGATCAGCTCAATCCCTCCCCTACTCTCTGAAATACAGCAATACTCACAACACTCTGGCTACAAAATTAACGTAGAAAAGACGGAGGTCCTTGATTTTCACATACCCGGACCCTCCAAATCCGAGCTAATGAAACAGCTTCCATGTAACTGGAACAGAAAGAAAATCAAGTACCTCGGCATATACCTGACTCAACACTATCACCAACTTTTTCAGGCCAACTATCCGCTTCTTTTAGAGATAATTAAAACAGATCTATCCACATGGTCCTCCTACTACATCTCTTGGATTGGTAGGATTAACTCAGTTAAAATGAGTGTCCTCCCGCGCCTCCTATACTTATTCCAAACCTTGCCAATATATATCCCCCTTTATGTATTCAAATCACTACAATACCAAACCACTCAGTTCATTTGGGACAAGAAACGCCCCCGAATAAGGCTAAAACTTTTACAACGACCCTCCCATCAAGGAGGTCTAGGCATCCCGGACTTCCGGAGATACTATTATGCCTCACGGCTGTCCCAGAATGTCCAATGGTGCAACCCATGGGGCACACAGAAAGTTTGGGTAAAAATAGAAGCGGACGATTTGGGATTGTCCACTATGTCTTCCCTGCAATGGCTACCAAAAAACAAGCGCCCTCACACAGCTGCATCCCACCCGGTGGTCTCCAGAGCCTTATCGGTTTGGGACAAGGTTAACAAAACATACAATTTGGCTCCGCTCCCCTCTCCTCTATTTCCGCTATTCCATAACCCAGCCTTTCCTCCAGGCATGAGCCGCTCTTCCCTCTCCAGTTGGCTAAAATACAATATCTACTACCTTAACGACATCTCAGTCGATGCTAGTTTCCCGCAGTTTGCCGCAATAAGAGAGGGTACAGCAATCCCGAACATGGACTTTTTCCGCTTCCTACAAATCCGGCACTTTCATTCTAAAACCACCCCAACTCTTATATCTAGACCCCTAACTTCTTATGAATACATATGTTGGAAGCGAACCTCCTCCGCGGCCTAATCTCAACACTTTACTCCCTTCTGGAAACCAGCACGGCCTCC
>NC_139225.1:122984038-122996538 GCF_055691185.1 Crinia signifera
ACTTCTGAAAATGTTAGCCATTGTGGATTATGATTCTTTCTTTTAATAAAAAAACTACTGAAAGTGCATTTATCGGTATCAATCATACGTATTATAAGACTAATCGAAATTTGAATGTAGTTGCTATTGAAACAATAAAATGCTTTGTCAGAAGTGGGATTTGAACCCACGCCTCTTTACAGAGACCAGAAAGCCCTTTAACAGGAAGAACGGATTCTTGAGTCTGGCGCCTTAGACCGCTCGGCCATCCTGACAAGTACAAACCCACTTCTGAAAATGTTAGCCATTGTGGATTATGATTCTTTCTTTTAATAAAAAAACTACTGAAAGTGCATTTATCGGTATCAATCATACGTATTATAAGACTAATCGAAATTTGAATGTAGTTGCTATTGAAACAATAAAATGCTTTGTCAGAAGTGGGATTTGAACCCACGCCTCTTTACAGAGACCAGAAAGCCCTTTAACAGGAAGAATGGATTCTTGAGTCTGGCGCCTTAGACCGCTCGGCCATCCTGACAAGTGCATGGTCATGGCTGAAAATGTATGCCATTTTGGATTATGATTCTTTCTTTTAATAAGAAAAATACTGAAATGCATTTATCGGTATCAATCATACGTATTATAAGACTAATCGAAATTCAAATGTAGTTGCTATTGAAACAATAAAAAGCTTTGTCAGAAGTGGGATTTGAACCCACGCCTCTTTACAGAGACCAGAAAGCCCTTTAACAGGAAGAACGGGTTCTTGAGTCTGGCGCCTTAGACCGCTCGGCCATCCTGACAAGTACAAACCCACTTCTGAAAATGTTAGCCATTGTGGATTATGATTCTTTCTTTTAATAAAAAAACTACTGAAAGTGCATTTATCGGTATCAATCATACGTATTATAAGACTAATCGAAATTTGAATGTAGTTGCTATTGAAACAATAAAATGCTTTGTCAGAAGTGGGATTTGAACCCACGCCTCTTTACAGAGACCAGAAAGCCCTTTAACAGGAAGAACGGATTCTTGAGTCTGGCGCCTTAGACCGCTCGGCCATCCTGACAAGTACAAACCCACTTCTGAAAATGTTAGCCATTGTGGATTATGATTCTTTCTTTTAATAAAAAAACTACTGAAAGTGCATTTATCGGTATCAATCATACGTATTATAAGACTAATCGAAATTTGAATGTAGTTGCTATTGAAACAATAAAATGCTTTGTCAGAAGTGGGATTTGAACCCACGCCTCTTTACAGAGACCAGAAAGCCCTTTAACAGGAAGAATGGATTCTTGAGTCTGGCGCCTTAGACCGCTCGGCCATCCTGACAAGTACATGAACATGACTGAAAATGTATGCCATTTTGGATTATGATTCTTTCTTTTAATAAAAAAAATACTGAAAGTGCATTTATCGGTATCAATCATACGTATTATAAGACTAATCGAAATTTGAATGTAGTTGCTATTGAAACAATAAAATGCTTTGTCAGAAGTGGGATTTGAACCCACGCCTCTTTACAGAGACCAGAAAGCCCTTTAACAGGAAGAACGGATTCTTGAGTTTGGCGCCTTAGACCGCTCAGCCATCCTGACAAGTACATGAGCGTGACTGAAAATGTATGCCATTTTGGATTATGATTCTTTCTTTTAATAAAAAAATAATGAAAGGTTGGGGTTGGTGTGTTGATGGGATAACTTTATTCCTCTGATCTTCCACAGTTTCTACTGATTACATTTCTTTAATTTATTAAGCTGCACTTTGCTTTGAAATAAATGTGATCAAGATATCTATGTCGAAAACAAGAACAAATAAAACACAAAGAACTACTAACTGCATTTATCGGTATCAGTCATACGTATTATAAGACTAATTGGCAGTTGAATGTAGTTGCTATTGTCAGAAGTGGGATTTGAACCCAAGCCTCTTTACAGAGACCAGAAAGCCTTTTTACAGGAAGAACGGATTCTTGAGTCTGGCATGCCATTTTGGATTATGATTCTTTCTTTTAATAAAAAAAATACTGATAGGGGGCGGGGCTTGGCGGACAGACAGTGAAGACGTGCAGGAGATCAGCTCCTGCTCCAACCAGCCCAAAATACCCTCTAACCAGACCTAATACCCCTCTCTCACCCTCCCATCCCACCTCACCTTACCCCCGCTGTGCTCCGGGTGCCGTAGACCGCTGCTGCAGAGCCGGGGAGTGCTTGTAAGCACTCTCGCAGGTTGCGGCCTGGTCAGACGGCCGGCGCCGGGGCCTCGATTTCGGGAGGAAGAGGAATCCACTGCGTACCGCGCACCTGCAACAGGAGACACGGAGATCGGGCGCTGCAGCCGGGGGACCGAGGACCCTTCCCCACACAAGCCTTCCATTACCGCACGCCGGGGGTGCAGTGAGCGCTCACCGCTCGTCACAGGGTGAGACGCCAGACGCCGTCGGGAACTGAGTGTGAGGGAGACAAGCGGCTATCCCCACACCCGCCGCAGCACCAGCAGGACCCCCTACAGGGATCAGAACTAATTGTGAGTACCCGGCTCGGAATACCTGGGGGCTCTCCCTCCTCCTGCAGACCTGCCCCTCATAACAGCAGCACAACTCAGCAGGCCGCCATAGCCACTAGTCAGAACAGCCTCACCAAAGCGGGGCAAGCCTAGGGGACCTGGGCGGACATATCCCACACTGGGGTAAAGCCAGATAGGACCCTAAAAGCAGCCCTTATACACTGAACCCCGCTAGACAGTGAGCACCAAGCGAGGGGCCCCTGCTCAACCAGCCTAAATTACAGCACTGCTGGTGCTACCAGCCATTATATCTGCTGTCTACCCAGCTCAGTTTCCCTTCCCCATTTCTTGACTGGGAGCCTCAGCCTGACAACAATATAACAGCCAAGGCAGCTGCCCACCCTCCCATTTAAATCAATCTGCTCAGCCACTCTGACCCCAAAGCTCTGGCCCGCTACCAACATCATTGGCCACCTATTGTCCTCTCACATACAGCAGCAGCAGAAGGCTTGCCAGCCCCCTCTTGACCGTAGGGTGCAATCCCTCCATCAGCAGAGTCACCCCCTTCTACACGGATAGCACCCAAAAGAGATCAGCCTGTGTGAACACCCAGAAGACTCACTGAGCTGCTCCGTATTGAAAAGATATTAGCCCCAGGGAGCGAGGCCAAGCCGTAGTGAAGAGAAAAGACGCTTCCAGCCTGTGCTCCCGCTCAGCTTTCCCCACATATCCTCCTAAAATCATCTCCTCAGATAACCGTGACACACCGCCTACCTGCAATACCTGGCACAGCTGGAGACGGAAAATCAGCTCAAGGGCAGGTCCCTGAGCTGAAAGAAGAGTGAGACTCTCCACATTCAATATAACTCATCTCCCTCTGTAGAGGTCACAATACCCAACATGTCTGGCTGAGTAAATTCTAGGACTCGCTAGGACCGAAGCTATCCCTCCCTACTGATCACCTCCGCCATTTCCACTCCACAAATATCACGTCTACACCCTGGTTGCTGATTTCGGCCCCAAACGGCTTTGTTCATTATGTCCCAGAGAAACAAGAAAACCCCCCAGCCAACAGGAAATTTCTTTGGCTCCAAATCCAAGAGCGCTTCAGGCAACATGCAGCTCTCAGATTCTCCCTCCCACCCTGGAACGTCAGACACAGCTATAGACCCCCAGATTCAAGCAGTGATGTCCGGGCTATTGGAAGGGGTACAAAGTGCCTTCAAACAAGAGCTCGCCAAGGCAGTCTCGGAGTTCAGGTCCGACTTGACAGCTTTGGGCACCAGAACTGACGATTTAGAATCTAAAACTGACGATTTATGCCGCTCTCAATCCCGTCTGGATAAGGAACTCTCCAGACTGCATGAAGAGATAGAGACGCTTAAAGAAAGACAAGAAGACCAAGAAAATCGCTATCGGCGTAATAACCTGCGCATCCGCAACGTAGCAGAAACCGTTCCCAGCTCCTCTCTACCAACGTTCCTGAAAGAATTCTTCCAACAAATAGCCCCATCGCTAACAGACGAGGATTGCCTTTTGGATAGAGCCCACAGAGCCCTTCGCCCGAAACCCCCGGCTTCACAACCCCCAAGAGACATTATAGTCCGTTTCCACTATTATCAAACAAAAGATAAGATTCTCGCAACCACTAGAGACTCTCCATCTACCAAATTCCGAGACATGCAACTACAAATATATCAAGACCTAGCCCCCTCGACCATTCAAAAACGACGTGAATTGCAGCCGGTCACTAAAATCCTTCGCCAACACAAAATCCGCTACAGGTGGGGTTTCCCCTTCATGCTACAAGTGTCGGCAAACGACTCTCTGCATAACATCAAGACTCTGACTCAAGGTCAAGATCTCCTGGCAAAACTGGACCTTCTTCCGTCTCCCTCAACAGAAGCCGATGAGAGTCCCTCCACCACAGCGACACTCCCCCCCACCTCCAGAATGGACAAGGGTTTCTCATCACCGAGTGGAAAACGGCGAACCCAACTGAACTCTCGCATCACTACCAAAATGGAATCATAAATAGTAAGCTCCACATGTGTGCTTACAGTTCCGACCCTCTATGGGTGAGATACACCTCTGTGGTAATGTTAATTCTGTTTAGTTTAAAGTGTAGAGTTAATAATTCAATGTGTAGAGATTTATAGTATGCTAGCTTAGTTAGTCCCTACGGACCCCTATAACCTGGGATGCATTCGGTCCTGGCGGTCTCCGACACGCCAGTACTATGCTTCTTTATCCCCCCCCAAATTCCCTTACACAAATGTTTAGATTATATGTAATAATTTGTTTCCTTGTAGCGGTCCCCACATGGGACCCTCCTCCTCAGGGTACTAGCCCTTTTGGGCTCTTTCCTCTCATCTACCACTTACCTTTTTTTCTTCTCTGGTGTCTTTCCGGTGGCGCTCCCCCTCCTCCCTCCCCCCTTCCCTCCTCCCCCGCAGGGAGGTCCCCCTTTCTCCCTCAGTCTACCCACACTTGTAATTTGATTTTTAAAATAACTTGTTGTGACATACCATACGATGGCCCTCAAAGTATTGTCCATAAATGTTAACGGCCTGAACTCGCCCAAAAAACGAACGATCCTACTGGGAGCCTGCAAAAGAGAAAACGCATCCATCGTGTTCTTGCAAGAGACACATTTCTCTGGCAGTCACTCCCAACTCAAGGGTCCTTCGTTCTCTCAAAAAAATTTTGCATCGGCGGACTGCAAAAAAAGAGGAGTGGCTATCCTGATTCGTAGGGGTGTGCCTTTTGTCCCAATTAAAACATTTGCCGACCCTGACGGGAGGTTTATCTTGGTAATCGGAACCATCCGTTCACTTACTGTGACCCTGGTTTCTTTATACGCTCCCAACCAAGACCAATCTCAATTCTTTGACACGTTCTTTAAACGCCTAGGTAGAATGGCACAAGGCCACATAATTATCGGAGGAGACTTCAACACTATTATCGACCCTTTGCTAGATAGATCCACCCCTCCCCCACACACCTCAACGTCGACTATTCCCAGAGCTTCCCGCACCCTTACTGCAGCCTTAAAGCATAATGGACTGAGTGACTCCTGGCGATTAAAACACCCGCACTCTAAAGATTACACTCACTATTCGGCCCCCCATCAACACTACTCTAGGATAGACATGATCCACATCTCTTCCCCTTTGATCCCTAGAGTTAAAGAGGCAGGCATAACGCCGTTTTCCTGGACAGATCACGCAGGTATTTACATATTCATTGATCTTTACGAATGCCCCCCGAGGACCTATAGATGGCGGTTAGACGACTCCCTACTAGAACATCTATCCTCGTTAGCAGAAGTTAAACTTGCTATTACTCACTACTTCAAAGAAAACTCCTCCCCTGACCTTTCCCCCACCACCATTTGGGAAGCCCATAAGGCCACTATCAGGGGCCTGATAATCTCCAAGGTTTCCTCTATCCGGAAAAAGATGAAGGCACAGATACACACCCTAGAAACTCAATTAACATCGCTAATAGATCAACACAAAATCACGCCCACACCTGCCCTACTCTCCCAGATAGACTCGATCAGAGGTCAGCTGAATACACTCCTGTCCCATAGAGCAGCCAATATCCTTAAAAGACTTCAACAACGGTTCTATGACAAAGCGGATAAGATAGACTCGATCCAACAAGCTTCGGCGCCAACAATCGTCGAGAACTATTGATAAAATATACTCCTCAATAAGGGGATCACACACCTATAACCCTAAAGAAATAGCGGAGGAGTTTCGAGCATTTTATGAAGCTCTGTACAATCTGGGTGAGCCCTCCCCCACATCCACACTTGATATAGATAATCTGTCTACCTACTTAGCCAACACTCCCCTACCCACACTTTCAGATGCTCATCTTTCCTTCTTGAACGCAAAGATAACGGTGGAGGAGGTAGTATCGGCGATACGCTCAATGCGCTCCTCTGCTGCCCCAGGTCCCGACGGCTTTACGGCCCAATACTATAAGCGCTTCGCACTGGAACTAGCCCCCCATCTGGTGGTGTTGTTTAACGACATCCTTGAGGGTGCCTCTTTTTCCCCAGAGGCCACCCAGGCGGACATAGTGGTGATCCCAAAACCTGACAGGGACCCGACCGGGTGTGCAAACTATAGACCAATTTCGCTTTTGAATGTAGATTTAAAAATATACGCGAAGGTCTTAGCCGCCAGGCTTGCTTCTTTGCTCCCACTCCTGGTTCATCCAGACCAGGTCGGTTTTATTCCTGGTCACCAGGCGTCGGACAACACGAGACGAGCAATAGACCTTATCCACATCATTCAAAAGCAGAAAAACCCCGCCTTGGTCCTAGCCTTGGACGCGGAAAAGGCATTTGACCGTATTTCCTGGCCCTTTGCCTTTGCAGTTTTAGAAAAGATGGGCTTCTCGGGGGCTTTTCTGGAAGGCACCAAGGCACTCTACCGCACACCGTCCGCTCGGGTCTCTGTCAACGGAGTCATGTCAGACTACTTCAAAATAGCGAATGGTACACGTCAGGGATGCCCCTTATCCCCGCTTATCTTTGCCCTCATTATGGAACCCCTGGCGGCAAGGATTCGCAACAACCCCACTATTCAGGGCATAAAAACCGGTCCATCGGAACATAAAATTGCGTTATATGCCGATGATGTACTTCTGACCCTCGCAAACCCGATCAGCTCAATCCCTCCCCTACTCTCTGAAATACAGCAATACTCACAACACTCTGGCTACAAAATTAACGTAGAAAAGACGGAGGTCCTTGATTTTCACATACCCGGACCCTCCAAATCCGAGCTAATGAAACAGCTTCCATGTAACTGGAACAGAAAGAAAATCAAGTACCTCGGCATATACCTGACTCAACACTATCACCAACTTTTTCAGGCCAACTATCCGCTTCTTTTAGAGATAATTAAAACAGATCTATCCACATGGTCCTCCTACTACATCTCTTGGATTGGTAGGATTAACTCAGTTAAAATGAGTGTCCTCCCGCGCCTCCTATACTTATTCCAAACCTTGCCAATATATATCCCCCTTTATGTATTCAAATCACTACAATACCAAACCACTCAGTTCATTTGGGACAAGAAACGCCCCCGAATAAGGCTAAAACTTTTACAACGACCCTCCCATCAAGGAGGTCTAGGCATCCCGGACTTCCAGAGATACTATTATGCCTCACGGCTGTCCCAGAATGTCCAATGGTGCAACCCATGGGGCACACAGAAAGTTTGGGTAAAAATAGAAGCGGACGATTTGGGATTGTCCACTATGTCTTCCCTGCAATGGCTACCAAAAAACAAGCGCCCTCACACAGCTGCATCCCACCCGGTGGTCTCCAGAGCCTTATCGGTTTGGGACAAGGTTAACAAAACATACAATTTGGCTCCGCTCCCCTCTCCTCTATTTCCGCTATTCCATAACCCAGCCTTTCCTCCAGGCATGAGCCGCTCTTCCCTCTCCAGTTGGCTAAAATACAATATCTACTACCTTAACGACATCTCAGTCGATGCTAGTTTCCCGCAGTTTGCCGCAATAAGAGAGGGTACAGCAATCCCGAACATGGACTTTTTCCGCTTCCTACAAATCCGGCACTTTCATTCTAAAACCACCCCAACTCTTATATCTAGACCCCTAACTTCTTATGAATACATATGTTGGAAGCGAACCTCCTCCGCGGGCCTAATCTCAACACTTTACTCCCTTCTGGAAACCAGCACGGCCTCCTCTCGGGCTCCACATGAGAGGGCCTGGGAGAAAGACCTAGGTCTGCCCATAGATGACGAGGACTGGGAGGAAATTCGCGACAATGCGGCCTCCAGCTCGATATGCGTGAAAATTAAAGAAAACATATATAAGCTTCTTTACCGCTGGTATTATGTCCCATCCAGACTGCATAGGATGTTTCCTAACACGTCGGATAGGTGCTGGAGGGGCTGTACGGCGGAGGGTAGCTTCCTTCATATCTGGTGGAACTGTCCAAAGATAGTTACAATCTGGAAAGAGGTGGAAACCTTACGTCCCTCTAGACCCCAAATATTTTCTCCTTCCGCTTAAACCCCCCATGCTTACCCTACACCAGCATAAACTATTCCGACATATTATCTCTGCAATGACCTGTCAAATAGCAGCCGACTGGAAAAAAACAGATCCGGCCCCAATGCAGGCAATACTTGCCCGTATATGGTATACATATAGAATGGAGTATATGACCGCAACTATACGCCACTCTCTCAAATCCTTTCATAAGGTGTGGACGCCTTGGATGACATCTCAGAACGCCCCCCCACCATATGATATAAACTAACGGAAACCCACCCCCTCCCCCAACCCTCCCCGCCCTCCCCCTCCATCCCCCTGCCATGTCCCACAGTGACACCACCTGGCTTCCTGGGAAGGGACAGGGTGCCCCGCAGGCACCGGGAGGACGCCCTTTACCCTTCTCTATTTTTTGGTTTTTCTCTCTCTTTTCTTCTATCGCTTCTTTCTCCTACCACCCTCTCTCTTCTTTCACACCGCCTCTTATAAAAACCAGAAAATTCCTTCTCCCCTTCTACCCCGGAACACGACAACGCGGAAAACTAGAATTGTATACTGTTTTCACTCCTTGTATGTGTGTACCGTGTCGCTGAGATCTCATCTGTTTGTATTCTGACATGTTCCAACAATAAAATGTGTTTAAAAAAAAAAAAAAAAATACTGATAATAAAAAAATACTGAAAGTGCATTTTTCGGTATCAATCATACGTATTATAAGACTAATCAAAATTTGAATGTAGTTGCTATTGAAACAATAAAAAGCTTTGTCAGAAGTGGGATTTGAACCCACGCCTCTTTACAGAGACCAGAAAGCCCTTTAAAAGGAAGAACGGATTCTTGAGTCTGGCGCCTTAGACCGCTCGGCTTGGATTATGATTCTTTCTTTTAATAAAAAAATAATGAAAGGTTGGGGTTAGTGTGTTGATGGGATAACTTTATTCCTCTGATCTTCCACAGTTTCTACTGATTACATTTCTTTAATTTATTAAGCTGCAAGTTGCTTTAAAATAAATGTGATGAAGATATCTATGTCGAAAACAAGAACAAATAAAACACAATAAACTACTAACTGCATTTATCGGTATCAGTCATACGTATTATAAGACTAATCGAAATTTGAATGTAGTTGCTATTGAAACAATAAAATGCTTTGTCAGAAGTGGGATTTGAACACACGCCTCTTTACAGAGACCAGAAAGCCCTTTAACAGGAAGAACGGATTCTTGAGTCTGGCGCCTTAGACCGCTCGGCCATCCTGACAAGTACATGAACATGATTGAAAATGTATGCCATTTTAGATTATTATTCTTTCTTTTAATAAAAAAAATACTGAAAGTGCATTTATCGGTATCAATCATACGTATTATAAGACTAATCGAAATTTGAATATAGTTGCTATTGAAACAATAAAAAGCTGTGTCAGAAGTGGGATTTGAACCCACGCCTCTTTAAAGAGATCAGAAAGCCCTTTAACAGGAAGAACGGATTCTTGAGTCTGGCGCCTTAGACCGCTCGGCCATACTGACAAGTACATGGTCATGGCTGAAAATGTATGCCATTTTGGATTATGATTCTTTCTTTTAATAAAAAAAACACTGAAAGTGCATTTATCGGTATCAATCATACGTATTATAAGACTAATCAAAATTTGAATATAGTTGCTATTTAAACAATAAAACGCTTTGTTAGAAGTGGGATTTGAACACACGCCTCTTTACAGAGACCAGAAAGCCCTTTAACAGGAAAAACGGATTCTTGAGTCTGGCGCCTTAGACCGCTCGGCCATCCTGACAAGTACAAACCCACTTCTGAAAATGTTAGCCATTGTGGATTATGATTCTTTCTTTTAATAAAAAAACTACTGAAAGTGCATTTATCGGTATCAATCATACGTATTATAAAACTAATCGAAATTTGAATGTAGTTGCTATTGAAACAATAAAATGCTTTGTCAGAAGTGGGATATGAACCCACGCCTCTTTACAGAGACCAGAAAACCCTGTAACAGGAAGAACGGATTCTTGAGTATGGCGCCTTAGACCGTTCGGCCATCCTGACAAGTACAAACTCACTTCTGACAAGTACAAACCCACTTCTGAAAATGTTAGCCATTGTGGATTATTATTCTTTCTTTTAATAAAAAAAACTACTGAAAGTGCATTTATCGGTATCAATCATACGTATTATAAAACTAATCGAAATTTGAATGTAGTTGCTATTGAAACAATAAAATGCTTTGTCAGAAGTGGGATTTGAACCCACGCCTCTTTACAGAGGCCAGAAAGCCCTTTAACAGGAAGAACGGATTCTTGAGTCTGGCGCCTTAGACCGCTCGGCCATCCTGACAAGTGCATGGTCATGGCTGAAAATGTATGCCATTTTGGATTATGATTCTTTCTTTTAATAAGAAAAATACTGAAAGTGCATTTATCGGTATCAATCATACGTATTATAAGACTAATCGAAATTTGAATATAGTTGCTATTGAAACAATAAAAAGCTTTGTCAGAAGTGGGATTTGAACCCACGCCTCTTTACAGAGAGCAGAAAGCCCTTTAACAGGAAGAACGGATTCTTGAGTCTGGCGCCTTAGACCGCTCGGCCATCCTGACAAGTGCATTGTGGATTATAAATCTTTCTTTTAATAAAAAATATACTGAAAGTGCATTTATCGGTATCAATCATACGTATTATAAGACTAATCGAAATTCGAATGTAGTTGCTATTGAAACAATACAAAGCTTTTTCAGAAGTGGGATTTGAACCCCCGCCTCTTTACAGAGACCAGAAAGCCCTTTAACAGGAAGAACGGATTCTTGAGTATGGCGCCTTAGACCGCTCGGCCATCCTGACAAGTACAAACTCATTTCTGAAAATGTTAGCCATTGTGGATTATGATTCTTTCTTTTAATAAAAAAACTACTAAAAGTGCATTTATCGGTACTTATGTAGTATCTGGGCTGCCGATTTTTTGATTGTATGCCTTAAGTTAAGGCATACAATCAGATGCGATGCGATGCGATATCGCATCGCATCGCATCGCATCCGATATCGGATGCGATGACCCGATTTTTCCATAGGAATCAATGTTAAAATGATTCCTATGGAAAAATGGGTCCTTTTCATACCCCTACTATCCAAGTGGGCATGGAGTTGGATATAAACCTGTGGCGAGCGTAGCGAGCCACCGAGCCCGAAGCGTGGCAAGCGAAGCGAGCCCCGCGAGGGGACGGTATTCGTCCCCTCGCGGGGCTCGCTTCGCTCGCCACGCTTCGGGCTCGGTGGCTCGCTACGCTCGCCACAGGTTTATATCCAACTCCATGCCCACTTGGATAGTAGGGGTATGAAAAGGACCCATTTTTCCCATTGAATTCCATGTTAAAATGGACTCAGTCCATTTTAACATTGATTCCTATGGAAAAATTGGGTCATCGCATCGCATCGCATCGAATCGCATGGTCGCATGCGATGCGATGCGATCTCCCGATCCGACCCGATTTAGAAATCGGCAGCCCAGATACTACATAAGTACCCATTTATCGGTATCAATCATACGTATTATAAGACTAATCGAAATTTGTATGTAGTTGCTATTGAAACAATAAAATGCTTTGTCAGAAGTGGGATTTGAACCCACGACTCTTTACAGAGACCAGAAAGCCCTTTAACAGGAAGAACAGATTTTTGAGTCTGGCGCCTTAGACCGCTCGGCCATCCTGACAAGTGCATGGTCATGGCCGAAAATGTATGCCATTTTGGATTATGATTCTTTCTTTTAATAAGAAAAATACTGAAAGTGCATTTATCGGTATCAATCATACGTATTATAAGACTAATCGAAATTTGAATATAGTTGCTATTGAAACAATAAAAAGCTTTGTCAGAAGTGGGATTTGAACCCACGCCTCTTTACAGAGACCAAAAAGCCCTTTAACAGGAAGAACGGATTCTTGAGTCTG
>NC_139225.1:123001538-123069038 GCF_055691185.1 Crinia signifera
ACTGAAAGTGCATTTATCGGTATCAATCATACGTATTATAAAACTAATCGAAATTTGAATGTAGTTGCTATTGAAACAATAAAATGCTTTGTCAGAAGTGGGATATGAACCCACGCCTCTTTACAGAGACCAGAAAGCCCTTTAACAGGAAGAACGGATTCTTGAGTCTGGCGCCTTAGACCGCTCGGCCATCCTGACAAGTACAAACCCACTTCTGAAAATGTTAGCCATTGTGGATTATGATTCTTTCTTTTAATAAAAAAACTACTGAAAGTGCATTTATCGGTATCAATCATACGTATTATAAAACTAATCGAAATTTGAATGTAGTTGCTATTGAAACAATAAAATGCTTTGTCAGAAGTGGGATATGAACCCACGCCTCTTTACAGAGACCAGAAAACCCTGTAACAGGAAGAACGGATTCTTGAGTATGGCGCCTTAGACCGCTCGGCCATCCTGACAAGTACAAACTCACATCTGAAAATGTTAGCCATTGTGGATTATGATTCTTTCTTTTAATAAAAAAACTACTGAAAGTGCATTTATCGGTATCAATCATACGTATTATAAGACTAATCGAAATTTGAATGTAGTTGCTATTGAAACAATAAAATGCTTTGTCAGAAGTGGGATTTGAACCCACGCCTCTTTACAGAGACCAGAAAGCCCTTTAACCCCTTCCTGACAGAGCCAGTTTTTGCGTTCCTGACAGAGCCCTTTTTTTCAAATCTGACATGTCTCACTTAAGTGGGGATAACTTTTTTTTGCTTTTACTTATCCCAGTGATTTTGAGATTGTTTTTTCGTGACACATTGTACTTCAAATTAGTGGTAAATTTGGGTCGATACAGTCTGTGTTTTTTTGTGAAAAATACCAAAATGTCGTAAAAAAATGGAAAATTTAGCAATTTGCAAAATGTTAAATTTTCTGCTTGTGAGACAAATAATCATACCACTCAAAATAGTTAATAACTAACATAGACCATATGTCTACTTTATGTTTCCATCATTATTTCAACTTCCTTTTAATTTTTTTGGACACTAGGAGGCTTACAATATGAATAGCAAATTCTCAAATTTTCAAGAAAATTTCAAACACTGATTTTTTTAGGGACCAGTTCAGTTCTGATGTGACTTTGAGGGACTTGTATGTAAGACACCCCCATAAATGATACCATTTCAAAAACTGCACCCCTCACAGTATTCAAAACAGCATTTTGGAAGTTTGTTAACCCTTTAGGTGTTTCACAGGAATTAAAACAAAGTGTAGGTGAAATTTCAAAATTTCATTTTTTTTGCAGAGTTTCAATTTTAATACATTTTTCTAACAAATACAGTACATTTTACTAGAGAAATGTGACTAAAAATTGATTCCCCCAATTCTTTGGTTTTCATAAATATCCTATATGTGGCCCTAGTGTGCACGGTGACCAAACCACAGGCTTCATAATAGAAGGAGCACCTACTTGATTTTGGAGCCTCCTTTTTATGAGATTATTTTTTAGGCACCATGTAGGTTTCTAGGCACCATAAGATGCTAAAAGTTAGGAACCCCCCCACAAGTGACCCCATTTTGCAAACTACACCCCTCAGGGAATTCATCTAGGGGTATAGTGTACATTTCAAACCCCCAGTGGTTTCACCAATTGTGGTACAACTGGGCAGTGAAAATGAAAAATTATTTTTTTTACACAAAAATGCAGTTCTGGCTCCAAATTTGTCATTTTCAGAAGGTATGAAGGAGACAAAGCACCACAAAATCTGTGCCCCAATTTCTCCCGAGTACGGCAATGCCTCACATGTGACCAAAAAATACCATTTGGGTGCATGGCAGGACTCAGAAGGGAAGGAGTGATTTTTGGATTTTGCAGCTCAGATTCTGGTGGAATTTTGGTGGGTGCTATGTCGCATTAGCAAGACCCCCCAAGCACCAATACAGTGGAACCCCCCCACAAGTGACCCCATTTTGCAAACTACACCCCTCAGGGAATTCATCTAGGGGTATAGTGTACATTTCAAACCCCCAGGGGTTTCACCAATTTTGATACAAGTGGGCAGTGAAAATGAAAAATTACATTTTTTTACACAAAAATGCAGTTCTGGCTCAAAATTTTTCATTTTCAGAAGGTATGAAGGAGAAAAAGCACCCCAAAATCTGTGCCCCAATTTCTTCCGAGTACGGCAATGCCTCACATGTGACCAAAAAATACCAGTTGGGTGCATGGCAGGACTCAGAAGGGAAGGAGTGATTTTTGGATTTTGCAGCACAGATTTTGGTGGAATGAATGGTGGGTGCTATGTTGCACCAATACAGTGGAACCCCCCCACAAGTCACCCCATTTTGCAAAGTACACCCCTTAAGGGAATTCATCTAGGGGTATAGTGTACATTTCAAACCCCCAGGGGTTTCACCAATTTTGATACAAGTGGGCAGTGAAAATGAAAAATTACATTTTTTTACACAAAAATGCAGTTCTGGCTCAAAATTTTTCATTTTCAGAAGGTATGAAGGAGAAAAAGCACCCCAAAATATGTGCCCCAATTTCTCCCGAGTACGGCAATGCCTCACATGTGACCAAAAAATACCAGTTGGGTGCATGGCAGGACTCAGAAGGGAAGGAGTGATTTTTGGATTTTGCAGCTCAGATTCTGGTGGAATTTTGGTGGGTGCTATGTCGCATTAGCAAGACCCCCCAAGCACCAATACAGTGGAACCCCCCCACAAGTGACCCCATTTTGCAAACTACACCCCTCAGGGAATTCATCTAGGGGTATAGTGTACATTTCAAACCCCCAGGGGTTTCACCAATTTTGATACAACTGGGCAGTGAAAATGAAAAATTTCATTTTTTACACAAAAATGCAGTTCTGGCTCAAAATTTTTCATTTTCAGAAGGTATGAAGGAGAAAAAGCACCCCAAAATCTGTGCCCCAATTTCTCCCGAGTACGGCAATGCCTCACATGTGACCAAAAAATACCATTTGGGTGCATGGCAGGACTCAGAAGGGAAGGAGTGATTTTTGGATTTTGCAGCTCAGATTCTGGTGGAATTTTTGTGGGTGCTATGTCGCATTAGCAAGACCCCCCAAGCACCAATACAGTGGAACCCCCCACAAGTGACCCCATTTTGCAAACTACACCCCTCAGGGAATTCATCTAGGGGTATAGTGTACATTTCAAACCCCCAGGGGTTTCACCAATTTTGATACAACTGGGCAGTGAAAATGAAAAATTACATTTTTTTACACAAAAATGCAGTTCTGGCTCAAAATTTTTCATTTTCAGAAGGTATGAAGGAGAAAAAGCACCCCAAAATCTGTGCCCCAATTTCTCCCGAGTACGGCAATGCCTCACATGTGACCAAAAAATACCAGTTGGGTGCATGGCAGGACTCAGAAGGGAAGGAGTGATTTTTGGATTTTGCAGCACAGATTTTGGTGGAATGAATGGTGGGTGCTATGTTGCACCAATACAGTGGAACCCCCCCACAAGTCACCCCATTTTGCAAAGTACACCCCTCAGGGAATTCATCTAGGGGTATAGTGTACATTTCAAACCCCCAGGGGTTTCACCAATTTTGATACAAGTGGGCAGTGAAAATGAAAAATTACATTTTTTTACACAAAAATGCAGTTCTGGCTCAAAATTTTTCATTTTCAGAAGGTATGAAGGAGAAAAAGCACCCCAAAATATGTGCCCCAATTTCTCCCGAGTACGGCAATGCCTCACATGTGACCAAAAAATACCAGTTGGATGCATGGCAGGACTCAGAAGGTAAGGAGTTATTTTTGGATTTTGCAGCTCAGATTCTGGTGGAATTTTGGTGGGTGCTATGTCGCATTAGCAAGACCCCCCAAGCACCAATACAGTGGAACCCCCCCACAAGTGACCCCATTTTGCAAACTACACCCCTCAGGGAATTCATCTAGGGGTATAGTGTACATTTCAAACCCCCAGGGGTTTCACCAATTTTGATACAAGTGGGCAGTGAAAATGAAAAATTACATTTTTTTACACAAAAATGCAGTTCTGGCTCAAAATTTTTCATTTTCAGAAGGTATGAAGGAGAAAAAGCACCCCAAAATATGTGCCCCAATTTTTCCCGAGTACGACAATGCCTCACATGTGACCAAAAAATACCAGTTGGGTGCATGGCAGGACTCAGAAGGGAAGGAGTGATTTTTGGATTTTGCAGCTCAGATTCTGGTGGAATTTTGGTGGGTGCTATGTCGCATTAGCAAGACCCCCCAAGCACCAATACAGTGGAACCCCCCCACAAGTGACCCCATTTTGCAAACTACACCCCTCAGGGAATTCATCTAGGGGTATAGTGTACATTTCAAACCCCCAGGGGTTTCACCAATTTTGATACAACTGGGCAGTGAAAATGAAAAATTACATTTTTTACACAAAAATGCAGTTCTGGCTCAAAATTTTTCATTTTCAGAAGGTATGAAGGAGAAAAAGCACCCCAAAATCTGTGCCCCAATTTCTCCCGAGTACGGCAATGCCTCACATGTGACCAAAAAATACCAGTTGGGTGCATGGCAGGACTCAGAAGGGAAGGAGTGATTTTTGGATTTTGCAGCACAGATTTTGGTGGAATGAATGGTGGGTGCTATGTTGCACCAATACAGTGGAACCCCCCCACAAGTCACCCCATTTTGCAAAGTACACCCCTCAGGGAATTCATCTAGGGGTATAGTGTACATTTCAAACCCCCAGGGGTTTCACCAATTTTGATACAAGTGGGCAGTGAAAATGAAAAATTACATTTTTTTACACAAAAATGCAGTTCTGGCTCAAAATTTTTCATTTTCAGAAGGAATGAAGGAGACAAAGCACCCCAAAATCTGTGCCCCAATTTCTCCCGAGTACGGCAATGCCTCATGTGTGACCAAAAAGTGGCAGGACTCAGAAGGGAAGGAGTGATATTTGGATTTTGCAGCACAAATTCTGGTGGAATGATGGTGGGTGCTATGTCGCATTAGCAAGACCCCCAAAGCACCAATACAGTGGAACCCCCCCACAAGTGACCCCATTTTGCAAACTACACCCCTCAGGGAATTCATCTAGGGGTATAGTGTACATTTCAAACCCCCAGGGGTTTCACCAATTTTGATACAAGTGGGCAGTGAAAATGAAAAATTACATTTTTTTACACAAAAATGCAGTTCTGGCTCAAAATGTTTCATTTTCAGAAGGAATGAAGGAGAAAAAGCACCCCAAAATCTGTGCCCCAATTTCTCCCGAGTACGGCAATGCCTCACATGTGACCAAAAAATACCAGTTGGGTGCATGGCAGGACTCAGAAGGGAAGGAGTGATTTTTGGATTTTGCGGCTCAGATTCTGGTGGAATGAATGGTGGGTGCTATGTGGCATTAGCAAGACCCCCGAAGCACGGTGAAATTATGAACCTAATAATCCATAGATGTGTGGTATATTTTAAAACACTCCTTTATACATAGGCCGGGTTTGTCGGGGCAAGTGTCACACTGGAAAATAGTTTGCTTTCTTATTCCCTTTTTATAGCAAACTTTGCACCTTTTTTGTGTCCTGCCCTTTTTTCCAGTGGAGGGGATTTCATCAGGAAAATGCTGCCCTGGTACAA
Source organism: Crinia signifera (assembly GCF_055691185.1). Taxonomy (NCBI): domain Eukaryota; kingdom Metazoa; phylum Chordata; class Amphibia; order Anura; family Myobatrachidae; genus Crinia; species Crinia signifera. The sequence continues at coordinate 123,007,154 of NC_139225.1, forward strand.
TACGGGGGCCAGTACTAGAAGTACTGGGGCCCTCTGCCTGCTGGTTCCCAAATACTAGGCCCTTTATGACTTCCTCTTGAAAGTGCATAAATGTCCCCCTCTGGCCGGTAGAACGGAATAGCACGTAAGCGTTATACAGTGCCATCTGGATGATATACACGGCCAGCTTCTTGTACCAGATTTTTGTTTTCCGCAGGGCACTGTACGGCTTCAGTACCTGATCTGAAAGATCCACTCCGCCCATGTACCTATTGTAATCCAGGATACAATTAGGTTTGGAGGTGTGGGTACTGGTACCTCGTACAGGGACGGAGGTGGTACTGTCTCCGTGAATTGTTGTCAGTATAAGGACATCCCTCTTGTCCTTATATTTGACCAACAACATATTTTCGGTGCATATTCCCCTGCTTTCACCCCTTCTCATTACTTGGGCAATGTGCGTTTTTGGGAGGCCTCTTTGGTTCTTGCGCACAGTACCGCAAGCTGCTGTACCTCTTGAACCAAGGGCCTTAAACAGGGGGATGCTGGTGTAAAAGTTATCCACATAGAGGTGATAACCTTTATCCAGGAAGGGGTGCACTAAATCCCAGACAATTTTTCCACTAACACCTACGAGGGAGGGGGGGCATTCTGGCGGTTCAATTCTTGAATCCTTACCTTCATATACCCTAAACCTGTGAGTGTACCCTGAGGTGCTTTCACACAGCTTATACATTTTTATGCCATACCTTGCCCTCTTACTGGGAAGGTACTGGCGGAATTTAACCCTTCCTTTAAAATGTATAAGGGACTCGTCTATGCAAATGAATTTATCTGGGATGTACATGTCTTCAAATTTGGCACTGAAATGATCAATGACCGGCCTGACTTTGAATAGCCGGTCAAAGGTGGGATCATCTCTGGGTGGGCACTGTGCATTATCGTTGTAATGCAAAAATTTAAGGATCGTCTCAAATCGAGCCCGGGGCATGGCCATACGGTAAAATGGGGTGCTGTACAGAACATCTCTACTCCAATATTGCCTAATTTCTGGCTTTTTTACTATGCCCATATGAAACACCAGACCCCAAAACATCATCATCTCTACTGCATCTACAGGGGTCCACCTAGCAAATGATGACGTGGGGTTTTGAGCAATAAACTGCTGGGCATATAAATTAGTTTGGTCCACCATTAAATTTATAAAATTATCAGAGAAAAATAATTTGAAAAAGTCAATTTCTCTGAGACCTGTGGAATCAAATTGGATTCCTGGCATGGCCAAAAACTCAGGAACCTGGGGCTCAAAATTGTCTGGTGGTGGGGTCCATACGAGATCAATTATTGGGGGGGGGGTCTCAGCTGCTCTACGGGGGCGTCTTTGAGGGGGTCCCTCATCACCAGAGGAGGAAGAGGAGCTTAAGGCGAATCCTTCAAATTCCCCTCTTGCATCACTGGCTGTGTCAGAGTCAGAAGCAAGCATGGCATATGCCTCCTCCGCTGAATACATTCTTCTGGATGACTGGGATGACATTTGGGATGACATTTGGGATGCCATTTTTATTTTTGTGTTACTGGTAGTGAAATGTTTCAACACGTGTATAGTGTAGGGGGGGGTACAAACTTTATTTCAACCCGGGGGGTATGTAGTGTGTAGTGTGTATGTAGTGCAGAAAAAAAAAATACTTTATACAAAAAAAAAATTGAAGGGGTTAAAAAAAAAAAAAATTGAAGGGGTTAAAAAAAAAATTGAAGGGGTTAAAAAAAAAAATTGAAGGGGTTAAAAAAAAAAAAAAAAAGGTCCTGCGCCAAAAATTGAGCACAGATGTTGGTCAGTTACGTCCGTCACTGAACAGCGCTCAAAGGCAACAGGAATTTGATCAAAAAAAAAAAAAAATAGATCAACCCTGTGCCGAAAAAGATGATCAGTGATGTACGTCACTGATCAGCGCACAGCGGCCACAGGACACCCACAAAATCACAGTGTGTGTAAAAAAAAAATTTAAAAAAGACCCCACCGTTGTGGTCCGCGGCTGTGCCTGCTTCACCTCTCTACGGGCTACTGCAGGAAGCCCGTAGAGAGGTGAAGCAGGCACAGCCGCGGACCACAACGGTACCCGTGACGGTGTCCTGCAAGCCTCCAAGACAGGGAGACGTCACAGTGTGCGCACCGCAGCACAGGGAGCAGTGTTAACACACAGCCCCGAGTGCAAGCGGTCCCTCTGTACCAGTCTCCTAAAGTCCGGGTAACCTGCGGCGGTAGGTGAGTACATTCCCCCGAAAACCAGGCGCCACTGACCACCAATGTTAAAGAGGTACCTGAAGAATCACTGAAAGGACTGTGTACACATCGTGAAACTCTGTCATTTAACGGGACGCCGTGGTGACATACGCACCTTTTCCTTTACAGGACATCAAATCATCTTTATCGGACTGAAAAACCAGCACTCTGGTTACACATTTTTATATAATTTTTCTTAGTTTTGTTATTATTCAATCTAACCAGACATTCAGTATCTGCATTTGTGAAGAGAACAAACAGAACTGGAACTTTAAGCACTCCAGGGAACCTAACTCTGCTGAACCACAGAGTTCTTGATCCCTATTACATGTAATATCATTTTCATTTGTATATTTGTATTTCTGTTATTTTATGCATGCATCAGAGTATTGAACTAATTGAATCATTGTATTGACCTTTAGTATCATCTCTGCGAACACCAGTAAAGATTTGTTTTATCCAAGGAAAAACACATCTCTTTTTTCCATTCATTTATTTAAATACAAATTCTTTTCAACCATAAGTAAGGGCAGAGCGCAGCACTAAAACCAATTGTTCAAGATATTTGCAAGGATCAGGTAAGTATTTTGCAAGGTTCTGGTCAGTATATCGCGGCAGCTAGGCACGGTGACCGCACTGCACGCAATTCCAGACCGGAATGGCGTCTGCAGTGCAGTCACCGTTAGTTTAAACCCCCCTCCATGGCTGTGATTGGTCCGTCGGTCCGACGGACCAATCACGGCCTTTGGGGGCAGGCGGAGTGAGGTGGGGTGACACCAGTGTCACCCTTACACCCCGCGGTGATTGGTGCTGTACTTTACAGCACCAATCACCTCCGATCGCGTGTCACCGGCGAACGTTATTCGCCGGTGACACAGAAAACGCTGTAATTGGCTGTTCACACTGAACAGCCAATCACAGCGATCGCCGACGGGGGGGGCGGCATCGCAGCCCCCCCTGGGCATGCACGGACATGTCTGCTGTCAGGGACAGCAGACATGTTGAAACTGTCACCGCGTCTATAGACGCGGTGACAGTTAAATGCCATGACGTACATTTACGCCATGTGTCGGGAAGTACTTCCCGACCATGACGTAAATGTACGTCAATTGTCGGGAAGGGGTTAACAGGAAGAACAGATTCTTGAGTCTGGCGCCTTATACCGCTCGGCCATCCTGACAAGTGCATGGTCATGGCTGAAAATGTATGCCATTTTGGATTATGATTCTTTCTTTTAATAAGAAAAATACTGAAAGTGCATTTATCGGTATCAATCATACGTATTATAAGACTAATCGAAATTTGAATATAGTTGCTATTGAAACAATAAAAAGCTTTGTCAGAAGTGGGATTTGAACCCACGCCTCTTTACAGAGACCAGAAAGCCCTTTAACAGGAAGAACGGATTCTTGAGTCTGGCGCCTTAGACCGCTCGGCCATCCTGACAAGTACATTGTGGATTATGATTCTTTCTTTTAATAAAAAAACTACTGAAAGTGCATTTATCGGTATCAATCATACGTATTATAAGACTAATCGAAATTTGAATGTAGATGCTATCGAAACAATAAAATGCTTTGTCAGAAGTGGGATTTGAACCCACGCCTCTTTACAGAGACCAGAAAGCCCTTTAACAGGAAGAACGGATTCTTGTGTCTGGCGCCTTAGACCGCTCGGCCATCCTTACAAGTACATGGTCATGGCTGAAAATGTACAGTTATGCCCAGGTACATCGTGGTTTACAACGCGCTTTTGAGGGCTCTGACTCGCGAGTTGCAGATCGCGTTATGTCCTGCGTTATGTACCACGCCATGCAATACATAGTTTAACCACTGGATGACTAATGCTCCACGTTAAGACTTTACGCTACGGATTTTTGCTAACCAGCCACTTTTCACTACGGATTTTGTCCTTACCTTACAGAGTGTTTTGTATTTATTCGCAGAAGCAGCTACGTACGGTCATTTATGTAATTGGTACAGAAGCCATGCTAACCTTTGCTATTGCTGGATGACTACTTAAAACATTATTTGAGGACTTACAGTATCATACTTTACACTACGGATTTTGTCCTTACTTTACGGACAGAGTTATTTTATTTTATTCGCAGCCGCAGTGACGTACGGTAATTTATGTAATTGGTACAGAAGCCATGCTAACCTTTGCTATTGCTGGATGACTACTTAAAACATTATTTGAGGACCTACAGTATCATACTTTACACTACGGATTTTGTCCTTACTTTACGGACAGAGTTATTTTCTTTTATTCGCAGCCGCAGTGACGTACTGGATGGTCATGAACTGTATTTGATTGGTGCAGAAGCCATGCTAACCATCTGCCAGCAGTAAAATCACAGGCAACAGTGGCCTAGCGGGTAGAGGCACGGCTTCACTATCTCAGTATCAGTAGTTCGATCCTCAGTTGGTTCCATTATATTTTTATTTTTTAAACGTTCTTTTTTTTTTTTTTAAACCAATACAGGTACTGTAGTTACAGTAGTTGGTGCTTATCAAATTCTTTCGGACTTTTCCACAAACAAAAATTCACAATGGCAGGCCTCCATGTACACGATAGTTAATACCCATACTGTACATACTGTACTGCGCTACAGAGAACAGTTTTTTTGGCAAAATAAATTTAGCTTTTCAGGTAAAACTCCTTGCCTCGCGGCTAGACTGCAACTGATGGATATATGGAGGGTGTTCCACCCCACAGAGAAAGATTTCACATGCCTCTCCGCCTCCGCCGGAACCCTATCACGAATAGACTATATACTGCTCTCAGCCTCCCTGTTCCCAGCACTTATCACTTCCTTCATTGAACCTATTGCCCTGTCTGACCATGCAGTAACATGGCTTAAAATCCGGTTGTCCCCTGAAAAAAGATCGATCAATACCTGGAGATGCCCCTCTCACCTCTCGACTTCCCCCTCCCTACAGAAAACTGCACAGGCAACCTGGGATGACTATGCATCCCATAATCACCCTACTGCTTCGGCCAATCCTTCCCTATATTGGCAGGCCTCCAAAGCCACAGTGAGGGGTGCAATAATTTCCCAAACCTCCTTCCAGAAGAGATCCATTGCACAGGAATTTGCCCAGGCCCAAACCGTATTGTCTGCCAAATACATAATCTACAAGAATGCACCGTCACCAGTCACCAAATTAGAGTACCAACAAGCTAAATCGGCCTTTGAAGGCCTATTCATCAAATCAGAATCTCTCCACACCTTTGCCTCTAATGCCCGCTTTTATAAATTTGGGAATAAGTCAAGCAAGCTCCTCTCAAATCTGCTCAAAGGACATCACGCCCCATCTGTGGTGCATTCTTTGAAACGCACTGACGGCACTATAACCACCTCCAACTCCCAAATTGCCCAAGAACTATCCTCCTTTTATACTAACCTTTATGCTGCCCCCCAACCTGACACAGACCAAGCTAGACAATTCTGGGAAGGTTTGTCTATCCCCCAGCTATCTCCCGAAGATGCAGAAACCCTATCCGATCCCATCACACTGGAAGAAGTCCAGAAAACTATAGCAGGCCTACATCTGGGGAAAGCCCCTGGACCTGATGGGTTCACCCCAGAATACTATAAATTAAAGGCCCCCAAAATATCGCCTACCCTAGTAAATATGTACAACCAAATTATGCAGACTAATGTGGTTCCAGCCCATTTTAATTTAGCGACTATCAAAGTCCTTCCAAAAGAGGGACGTGACCTATCCGATCCGGGGTCATATAGACCCATATCCTTACTGGATATAGACTACAAAATTTTAACTAAAATCCTGGCCGAGAGACTTAAAAAGCTATTGCCCTCCCTGGTCCACCCAGACCAAACTGGCTTTGTCTCGGGTCGGAACCCAGTGACAAATATTAGAAAGGTACTATCAGCCCTCCACATCTCCCAGGGGACCAGGTCGGACGCCTCAATGGCGGTCCTCTCTTTGGATGCGGAAAAGGCGTTTGACATGGTCCTCTGGGACCACTTATTCGACACCCTCAGAAAATTCTCCTTTCCAAACACATTCATCAACTTAATACGATCTCTATATAGCAATTCCTCTTCCCGAATCATGTGCAATGGATCTCTTTCGGACCCCTTCCCCATATCTCGAGGGACAAGGCAGGGCTGCCCCCTGTCACCCCTCCTTTTCGCCCTGGCCCTTGAACCCCTGGCCACCGCCCTGCGTCAAACCCCAACCTTTGGGGGAATCCGGGTGGGGAGGGTTGATCTCCGTGTCTCACTGTTTGCTGACGACATGCTCTTGTTTCGCACTTCCCCGATACACTCCCTACCCGTGGCCCTCAGACTAATCCAGAGCTTTAGCTCATTCTCGGGTTATAAAATAAACATAACAAAATCAGAACTCATGATGCTAAAAGGCCCCCCTCCGCTCTTCCCTGCGGGTTCAGACCTCCAATCTATAAAATCACAAACGTCCCAGATAAAGTATCTGGGTATTCAAATCCCAAATCGACTAGATAAACTTTATTCCAGCAACTTCGACCCCCTGCTATCCTCCATGGCTAATTCCTTGGAAGCTTGGGCGAACTTACCACTGTCCCTGCTGGGAAGAGCGGAGGTAATCAAATCTATGATTATCCCAAAACTACTCTATATTCTCCAGATGCTCCCTATGAAAATATCCAATCCTGATGTCAAAAGACTCAACTCCAAAATCTCCAAATTTCTTTGGAACGGGAAAAAGGCCAAAATAGCATTGCACAAACTCCACCTCCCTAAAGCCATGGGAGGCCTTAATATTCCTGACCTAAACCTATACTCCAAATCCTTACTGTGCAGATTTGCAATGGGCTGGTTGACTGAACTAGGGACCTACTCAGACTATGATCTAGACTGTGCTATTCTTGCCCCGTACTCCCCAAGTGCCCTACTCCACACCCCAAAAACCAAACTCCCCAAACACATAGCCCAAAACAGACTCTTCATCGAGATCCACGCGGCATGGTGGTCGGTATCAAAAGCACTAGGCTACACACCCCAGATATCTCCCTGGCTGTCCATATGGGGCAATCCCTTACTACCCCCCAGTGTAGACTGTGCAGGCTTCAGACGCCTATTCCACAAGGGACTAAAACGCATCTCCCAGGTCTTCGACCCGGGAGGGCGCCTTTATACTATCCCTGAATTACAGCAGATATATAATTTACCCCACGCATCACTCTTTCCTCTCATCCAACTGAGTCACTACACCCGTTCCTTACCTCCACTCAACCCCAAGGAGCCTGCCACGTTGATGATATCCGGAGCTCTGGCCAAGTTTCAACAGGGTAAGTTTAAGTCAAAAATATTATATGATCCCATAGCAGCGCTCCCAGGAGCCAAACATCAGAAACAGGTCGCTGAGTCATGGTCAAGAGACCTGACAAGTTTACATGATCCCAACGCATTATTCAAATATCACCTTAAAACATTAAAAATTCTAAAATCATCAGTGTTACAGGAGGTCCATGTGAAATGCCTTCATAAAGCATATATATCCCAACACCAGCGCAGCTTCTTTGTGCCAGACGAAGATGGCAAATGCTTGAAATGCCATTCCCCCAAGGCCTCATTGGCCCACAACTTTTGGTCCTGCAGGCACATAATGAGATTCTGGAATAAGATTGTGACATATATCAGACTCCACTTCCACTTCCAAGCAACCCTTGATCCATTACCCCTATTATTCGCCAACTTCGATTCCTGGCCCATTCCCCCTCCATCCTCTAAGCTTATCCCAACCCTTACCCTTATTGTTACAGTGGCAAAGAAAATTATTCTTAATGCCTGGATAAAACCCCACCTCCCCACGACTCTGGAAGTGGAGTCCCTTCTGTTAAAGTATCTTCACTATGATAGATATGATCTTCTGAAACTCCCCTCTCCCTCCTCAACCAGGAAGTTTTGCTCCACATGGGGCCCATTCATAAACAGTCGTCCGCCTCCGCAGAAAACTGAGATTTGCAAACTCCTATAATTATTATACCAAAGATGTGTTGAGATATTGAAGATTGAGGTAACTGCACCTCCCCCCCTCCTTCTCCCCCCCCCCTCTTGTCTTTTCTCCTTTCTTTCCCACCATTCAGGCAAAAAATTGAGAAAAACGTAGGATAAGAAATGTTATTGGTTTATTTCATGTTCAATGGGATGTATGACAGGTGCTACCATTTCATATAACCGACCCAGTTGAGCTGGGACTTTATTAATACCTGCTGAACAAATGTGTTCAAATGTTTTGATTGTAACCTCATTTCTGTCCTCAATAAACATATTTGAAAAAAAAAAAAAAAAAAAAAACTCCTTGCCTTGAGGACCGTGTTTCGGGATAAAATTCGCTAACCTTATGCTAACCAGCCACTTTTCACTACGGATCTTGTCCTTAGTTTACGGACAGTTTGTACAGTATTTATTCGCAGAAGCAGCTACGTACGGTCATTTACAATATGTAATTGGTACAGAAGCCATGCTAACCTTTGCTATTGCTGGATGACTACTTAAAACATTATTTGAGGACCTACAGTATCATACTTTACACTACGGATTTTGTCCTTACTTTACGGACAGAGTTATTTTCTTTTATTCGCAGCCGCAGTGACGTACTGGATGGTCATGAACTGTATTTGATTGGTGCAGAAGCCATGCTAACCATCTGCCAGCAGTAAAATCACAGGCAATAGTGGCCTAGCGGGTAGAGGCACGGCCTCAGTATCAGTAGTTCGATCCTCAGTTGGTTACATTATATTTTTATTTTTTAAACGTTCTTTTTTTTTTTTAAACCAATACAGGTACTGTAGTTACAGTAGTTGGTGCTTATCAAATTCTTTCGGACTTTTCCACAAACAAAAATTCACAATGGCAGGCCTCCATGTACACGATAGTTAATACCCATACTGTACATACTGTACTGCGCTACAGAGAACGGTTTTTATCGCAAAATAAATTTAGCTTATCAGGTAAAACTCCTTGCCTTGAGGACCGTGTTTCGGGATAAAATTCGCTAACCTTTGCTAACCAGCCACTTTTCAATACGGATCTTGTCCTTAGTTTACGGACAGTTTGTACAGTATTTATTCGCAGAAGCAGCTACGTACGGTCATTTATGTAATTGGTACAGAAGCCATGCTAACCTTTGCTATTGCTGGAAGACTACTTAAAACATTATTTGAGGACCTACAGTATCATACTTTACACTACGGATTTTGTCCTTACTTTACGGACAGAGTTATTTTCTTTTATTCGCAGCCGCAGTGACGTACTGGATGGTCATGAACTGTATTTGATTGGTGCAGAAGCCATGCTAACCATCTGCCAGCAGTAAAATCACAGGCAATAGTGGCCTAGCGGGTAGAGGCACGGCTTCACTATCTCAGTATCAGTAGTTCGATCCTCAGCTGGTTACATTATATTTTTATTTTTTAAACGTTCTTTTTTTTTTTAAACCAATACAGGTACTGTAGTTACAGTAGTTGGTGCTTATCAAATTCTTTCGGACTTTTCCACAAACAAAAATTCACAATGGCAGGCATCCATGTACACGATAGTTAATACCCATACTGTACTGCGCTACAGAGAACTTTTTTTTTCGCAACAATAGATTTCTCCAAACTCAGACACAGACCGACACCTCAGACAATAAGATGTTGATTGCAGTCATATGTTAATTGCAGTCTGCCTTTTTGTTTCGCTGGTAATTGTACATAATTCAAATGCACCTATCAGCTTCATGAAGGATTTCCTTTGTCTCTGCCAGCATAAATTCAGCTACAGATACTAAAATTGTCAAACTACTGTATCCAGTTTGTTTTTCTGCATCTAAACCGTGTAGAATTGCTACGGATCGTCTCTTCATCTCTTGCCTGTATACAAGCACGAGATTGTACCTGTACACCTGGACTATTCATTCTGCTGAATCCAAAGTCAAGTTGTTGCTGCGTTCCTGTTCTACCAAGCTTTACCATCATACTGCCTTCCTTCCGCAAGAAGAGTACAGTACTGTATCTTCTCGCTGGAGCAGTAAGTACACTATACAGTAGTACAGTCATTTGTACATTTCACTGATTGCTGCATTACAGTATACAGTAAGCAGCACTACAAAACGGTCCCTGCGCGGAAGCGCTCGGTTCCCACCCTTCCCTGAATGAAGCTGTTTCCCTTCTTTTCCTACTGTTCAAATGCACCCGGTGCAGAATACTGTATACAATCGCCTGCTGTGTACAGTATACTGTATTCAGATACTGCAGGCTGCCGCTATGAGTATTGGGGCAGATGTATTAAGCCTTAACAAGAGATTCAATCCAAGGGTGATAAGGAGAGATAAACGTCCAGCCAATCATCTCCTTTCTGACTTTTTTCAAACACAGCCTGTAACATGGCAGTTAGGAGGTGATTGGCTGGATGTTTATCTCTCCTTATCACCCTTGGATTTACCTCTTGTTAAAGCTTAATACTGTACATCTGCCCCACTGTCCGTAAATACTAGAGTCTGTTTCGCAGACTTACTGTATACAGTATCGAGTAGTGATATCGTGATTTTTGATGCCTTACACGTTCAGTGCAGTGCAGTAGAGATAGCGCCATGTGGAATATTGTACAATGTGTTAAAATTGCCTGGTGTGTATGGGCCGCAGATCCCCGACTAGCGATGACAGTACTCTATTAGGGTGGGCTACTTTAGGCTGCTAAATACTAGTTCTCTCCGTAATACCATTGGTGTAATACCGTAAATAACGTATTTTTTCCTCAAACGAGGGGACCGGTGTTTTTCTCATGTTTACGGACTGTTTCGCAGGCTCAGTCAGTAATAGGAGCACATGTGATATCGTGATTTTCAGCCATGTTGGGAATCGACATGGCTGCACAGTGCAGTAGAGATACTGTAGCGCCATTGGGAATATTGTACAATGTGTTAAAATTACCTGGTGTGTATGGGCCGCAGATCCCCGACTAGCGATGACAATACTCTATTAGGGTGGGCTACTGTAGGCTGCTAAATTACAGTATAGTTCTCTCCGTAATACCATGTGTAATACCGTAAATACTGTTCAGTAACGTATTTTTTCCTCAAACGAGGGGACCGGTGTTTTTCTCATGTTTACGGACTGTTTCGCAGGCTCAGTCAGTAATAGGAGCACATGTGATACTGTATCGTGATTTTCAGCCATGTTGGGAATCGACATTGCTGCACAGTGCAGTAGAGATAGCACCATGTGGAATATTGTACAATGTGTTAAAATTGCCTGGTGTGTATGGGCCGCAGATCCCCGACTAGCGATGACAGTACTCTATTAGGGTGGGCTACTTTAGGCTGCTAATTAATAGTTCTCTCCGTAATACCATTGGTGTAATACCGTAAATAACGTATTTTTTCCTCAAACGAGGGGATCGGTGTTTTTCTCATGTTTACGGACTGTTTCGCAGGCTCAGTCAGTAATAGGAGCACATGTGATATCGTGATTTTCAGCCATGTTGGGAATCGACATGGCTGCACAGTGCAGTAGAGATACTGTAGCGCCATTGAGAATATGCTATTTAGAATAGAATTGTATGCTATTGTATTGCATACGATGCGATTTTATGCGATTTTAATACTGTACAGTATGTACAGATGTACCCAGATGCCTGTTTCATACTGTATGTGAAATGGCCCCCAAGACCCCATTTTTAATTGTATTCCCACCCTGATGGCTTAATGCCCCCATTGTTAACGCCACCCCACTATCAACGCCAACCCGAAGCGTTGCGAGCGGCGGCGTTACGCGTCCTCCGACCTTTTCATACCCCCACAATCCACGTCGGCGTGGAGTTGATTTTATATAGTGTGGCGAGCACAACGAGCCACCGAGCCCGAAGCGTGGCGAGCGGACGTGGATACCTTCACAGCTATACGCGTCCCCTCGCGGGCTTCACAGGTATCCGGGTCCCCTCGCGGGGCTCGCCACGCTTCGGCCTCGGTGGCTCGCTGCGCTCGATATAGGGATAGGAGCACATGTGATACTGTATCGTGATTTTCAGCCATGTTGGGAATCGACATGGCTGCACAGTGCAGTAGAGATACAGGTACTGTAGCGCCATTGAGAATATTGTACAATGTGTTAAAATTGCCTGGTGTGTATGGGCCGCAGATCCCCGACTAGCGATGACAATACTCTATTAGGGTGGGCTACTGTAGGCTGCTAAATACTAGTTCTCTCCGTAATACAATTGGTGTAATACTGTAAATAACGTATTTTTTCGCTATTTTGCACTCAGTCATACTGTATTTGTGTAAAAAAAATCCCCTAGCTGTGTACAAAATCCCCTAGCTGTGGGTGTTCGTATTGTAAGTACGAGGGGCGGCAGTACGCATCCTCTGACCTTTTCATACCCACACTATCCACGTCGGCGTGAAGTTGATCTTACTGTACAGTATACCGTATACTGTAGCGTGGCGTGCGCAGCGAGCCCCGCGAGGGCACGCGCATTACTTCACAAGTATTACGCGTCCCCTCACGGGTCTTGCTGCGCTCGTCACGCTTCAGGTTCGGTGGCTCGCTGCGCTCTATACAGTATACTGTACTGTAAAATCAACTCCAAACTCCACGCCGACGTGTGTAGTGGGGGCTGCCTGCGCTCGCCACGCTTCGGGTTGGTGTTGATAATGGGGTCTCGTTAACAATGGTGGTGCATTTAAAATAGTCATTACCCATCAGGGTACTCATCTGGTTGCCTGTACAATTAAAAATCGTTCCTATCGCTTCATATCACATGCGATGCGATTTTTGGTTGTACAATGCCCTGCGATGGAAATCGGGGGCGCCTTGATAATACACAAGTACCCCATTTTTTTTAATCATGCTACTTTTTGCCAATTTTCCGATCTACAGTAAATCTCCAAGTGTGTATAGTGTAGGCCACCAATGGGAGACACAACACTAGCAAAGTCTCCCGTCTGCTGATTTGACCAGCATGCCAGCGATGATGGATAATTTTTCATCCATCATCGCTGTGTGTGTGTGTACACCGCGCGTGCTTTCAACTTGCGGACCGCCTCTGCGCCTCCCCTTCTCCTGCCCCTGCTCCTTCCCCCTGCTCTGTGTTGTTATGAGCAGGGAGAAGCCACACATTACCGGCCGCTAGGGTTGCCACCTCATTCCTTCAATCCTGGAGACTGTACTGTATTTGGTACTTTATAACAGAAAAAATGGGAAAGGTCACTTATCGGGCGCTTGAAGGAGTTTGTTCTGCCCTGTAATCTCCAAAGTCAAATCTTATGGGAACTGAGTTCTCACCAGTCCCATATGCGTTTAAAGATGTAGTCTCTCCAGGGCACATCAGCTGGGCTTTAGTACTGCCAAAGGTCCTGGTCCAACGATTCCTTTCTCTGTCCCATACACAGTCCACTAACGCGTTTCTTCCTCCGCAGAGGACTTTTTCAAGGTGTCCTGCATTACTGCGTATGAGCCCTTTATACAGTATACAGTACCTGGTCTATTCCCGCTTCCTGGCCGGACTCTAATTAATTGTGTAGAACTACGTGTCCCATAGTCCTTTGCGAGGAACAGCGGGACTTCCTGTTTGCCGCTGCCGGCTTACAGGGTAGTCTTGGCAACCCTGACGCTCAGACGCAGCAGAGCGCAGGGTGCGTGTTCACGTCACTCCCGATCCGGCACTCTTATAGATCCTTTATATCGTGGGCTGTTTGTAGACGTTTGTGTAATGTCGTAACGTCACTTCCGGTTTCGTCTGAAGTGACTACAGCTCACAGGATTCCTCTCACAAAGTGCCGTGATTCCGGGCAGTGTATTTGGTACAGTACTTGTCTATTATCACGGCGCCCATCGCATCGCATACCACTAATTAAGGGAAGGCAACCCTACCGGCTGCACGTCCGGCCCCAACTTCACTCCTGCCTGCCCGGCTGCCAGCCAGTCGACTTGTTGCCGAAGTACCAAAATTTCCATTACTGGTCAGTATTTACGGTACATTACTGTATCTTGTCTCCACAGTTCCTGAGATTAAACATGCCGCCAAAAATCACCAAAGAAATGAGCCAGATCATCGTCAAGATGAAGCAAGATAACAAGACAACACGAGAGATCCAGGCTTGGCTGAAAGAAAGTGGTACTGAAGTTCATTTACAGACTGTGCGCAATCATGCTTCTATGAGGATGCGCCCCAGATACAGAACTCCTTCTCACTGCACATTGTAAGTACAGTACTCTATACAGTATTAGCAGATTCTATAATTACTGTACTGTACATTACTACTGTATACTGTACTGTACCAGGCGGCTTCAAGCTGTGGCCCTCCAGCCGTTGTGAAACTACTGTACAATTGCCATCATGCTGTGCCATCGATTTGCTATTAGAGAAAGATACTGTAAAGTACAATTACAGTGTGGCAAGGCATGCCTGGATGTGTAGTTTCACAACAGCTGGAGGTCCACAGTTTGGACATGCCTGCTGTACTGTATGCTGTACAATCATTTTTGTCTGTGTTATACTATAGGAAAGTCCAAAAGATTGTAGAAGAATTAACTTGTGGTGATGATGAGCGTACTGCTGGAAAAATAAAAAAACATTCTTCATTCGGACTATGATATGGACGTTTCAGTTTCCAGTGTGAAACGGATGCGAAGAACAATGGGATGGAGATATTGTCGCACAAGGTAATGTAAAATACTGTACTGTACAGTACATCAACCTTAATTTTACAATACTGTATACTGCAAGTCATAAGCATTTAATGTCTCAATGGTCCTAATTTTTTTTTACTTACTGTACCTGTAGGCTGCATCCCATGATAAGAGATGTCAATAAAGAAAAGAGAGTGATACAAGCTCAACAGTGGATTGACAGTGCCGAAAAATTTAATGATGTACTTTTCACAGATGAAACTTCTGTTTCTATGGAGAGGTTCTCAAGAATGTCCTTCCGCAAACCTACCTTTATCTCATTGAAACCACGAGCAAAGTTTCCATTAAAAGTCCACGTATGGGGAGGTATATCTCGCAGGGGTGCTGGACCTATGTTAGTTTTTGAAGGTACTGTACTGTACATTTCTACTGTACTGTAGTTTTAAACAACTCAGAACCCTGAAATGTGTACATGTTAATGGCATCTTACTGTATCTCTGTAGGGATTATGGATAAGATCTTCTTCCAAGAACAAATAGTCGATCGTGTTTTGGTGCCATTTATCAGAAAATACTATCCATCTGGACGCAGAGTATTCCAAGATAATGACCCAAAACATTCTGCTTCTGCAAAATACATGGAAGAGAGAGGAATAATTTGGCAACGCACACCACCAGAGTGAGTATTATTCGAACAGCATTTACTGAACTACAGTACACTACTTATTGTACAGTCGTGATTTTATTACTACTGTACTGTACAGTATGTTAATACAGTAGTACGTACTTAACTTTTGTATGTACTGTACTACGTATACTTTAGGTCACCGGACATGAACCCAATTGAAATGGTCTGGGCACAAATGAAGAAGTTCATCAGGAATGAAGTGAAACCGAAAAATAAACAAGAACTTTTGGATGGGATCAGGACTTTTTGGGAAAAAAAACTGACACGTGTCCAGTGTATTAAGTACATAAACCATCTGGACACCGTCTTGCCTGTCGTCATTGAGCGAAATGGGCATGCAACTGCTATGTAGATTCTCCAGTACTGTATAATACAGTATAAAGTACTGTACCTGTAAAACTGAACCCCTCGCAGCAGTCTCTTACAGTACAGTATACTGTACTGTACAGTACAGTACCTCTCCTTTTACTCGCTGTCCACCTCACAACTTACTGTATTTCCCTCCCTTCAATGTTTACTTGACATGTACTACACATTGCAGTTTGCTTGGGTCAGAGAACAAGGAAGAACCACTGGCCTGAAAAAAGTAAGTTTATGATCTTACTGTACAACACTCTTACAGATTGTCATGTGTACTGTAACTCTCCCTCGCTATTATTTTTTCTACTCTACCATGAGCAAAATCAAGCGTGTTTGGGCCAGAGAACAAAGGAAAGGCAATGAAATGGAAAAAAGTACGTTTATGATCTTACTGTACATTATCTCTCTCCCTCTCTCCCATCCCCTTCCCCTACCAACATGTGTTTCCCCCCCCCCCCCCCCCCGAAATCCCCCCCCCAGCCTTCACCTATTCTTTTTTCTTCTCCCCTTATCCACCACATGCCACTCGCAAAATCAAGCGAGTTTGGGACAGAGAACAAAGGACTGGCAATGAAATGGAAAAAAAAGTACGTTTATGATCTTACTGTACATTACTGTATCTCTCTCCCTCTCTCCTATCCCCTTCCCCTGCCAACATGTGTCTCCCCCCCCCCCCCCGAAATCCTTGTGACCATTCAGTACTAACGCTATTCTTTTTTCTTCTCCCCTTATCCACCACATGCCACTCTACCATGAGCAAAATCAAGCGTGTTTGGGACAGAAAGCAAAGGACAGGCAATGAAATGGAAAAAAGTACGTTTATGGGGCGAGATTTATTGTGTTTACCGTTTTTCCGAAAATGCGATTTTTGCTCAAATCGCCCTTTATCGCCGTTTTTTAAAATCGCATTTTTTTCCAGAACTAGAATATTTAATGAGGTGTGTATTCCGGCATGAAAAGTGCGACAAAGTGCGATGTACAGTAGGGCGATTTTCGGGATGAGAATTGCGATTTATTAGTCATGAAAAGTTGCAATTTTTTGGAAATGTGCGATTTTGTGATTGAAAAAAAAAAAAAATTGGCGTGAGGTCCCCCCTCCTGTACATAACCAGCCCCGGGCTCATTGAGCCGGACCTGGTTCCAAAAATACGGGGGACAAAAAGCGTAGGGGTCCCCCATATTTCTGAAACCAGCCCGGGACTCTTGGACCGGTCCTGGTTCCAAAAATACGAGGGACAAAAAATCTGGGGGTCCCCCGTATTTTGAAACCAGCACCGGGCTCCAACAGCCCGCAGTGTCATGCCACAGCCGGGGGACACTTTTTACACAAGGTCCCCCGGCCGCACCATGAGCACCGTGGCTGGTCAGCCTTGGACGGGGTACCTGGAGGAGTGGGGACCCCCCCAATAAAGGGGTCCCCCCCAGCCTTCACCCGTCCAGGGCTGAAGCCCGGGGCTGTCACCGGGGTCCCTGGCCATTGGACGCCGGCCTGATAGGGTTAAATTGTCATTCCTAACATTGCTTAATACAGGAGAACTGCAAGTGCCAGCAGACCTCCCCCGCAGGCTGGGACTTGGGGAACCACAAGTCCCAGCATGCGGGGCATTAATGGGCCCGCTGGGACTAGTAGCCCACCTGTAAAAAGAATGTTAAAATAAAGCACACACACAGAAAAGTATAACTTTATTACATACACATCCACACACCTCACTTTTACACCACATTCTTACCGATCCAGGATCCAGCGCTGGTCTCTCTGCAGCAGAGCCGGACAGCCCGCACTGACAGCGGCTTCCTCCGATGCAGCGAACAGCTTCTGTCGCGCTGTCCCAGCGCGACACAGGCTGAGAGGGTCTCCGTCTTACTGTATGTGTCTCCATGGAGACGCCTAGCTCAGCCAATCAGGGCTGAGCTACTGTATGCGTCTCCATGGAGGCTCATCGCCCAATCACGCTCTCAGCCAGTGTCGCGCTGGGACAGCGCGACAGAAGCTGTGAGCTGCGTCGGAGGAAGCCGGTTCAGCCCGCTGTCAGTGCGGGCTGTCCGGCTCTGCTGCAGAGAGATCAGCGCTGGATCCTGGATCGGTAAGAATGTGGTGTAAAAGTGAGGTGTGTGTATGTGTACAGTATGTAATAAAGTTATACTTTTCTGTGTGTGTGCTTTATTTTAACATTCTTTTTACAGGTGGGCTACTAGTCCCAGCGGGCCCATTAATGCCCCGCATGCTGGGACTTGTGGTTCCCCAAGTCCCAGCCTGCGGGGGAGGTCTGCTGGCACTTGCAGTTCTCCTGTATTAAGCAATGTTAGGAATGACAATTTAACCCTATCAGGCCGGCGTCCAATAGCCAGGGACGCCGGTGACAGCCCCGGGCTTCAGCCCTGGATGGGTGAAGCCTGGGGGGGGGACCCCTTTATTGGGGGGGTCCCCACTCCTCCAGGTACCCCGTCCAAGGCTGACCAGCCACGGTGCTCATGGTGCGGCCGGGGGACCTTGTGTAAAAAGTGTCCCCCGGCTGTGGCATGACACTGCGGGCTGTTGGAGCCCGGTGCTGGTTTCAAAATACGGGGGACCCCCAGATTTTTTGTCCCTCGTATTTTTGGAACCAGGACCGGTCCAAGAGTCCCGGGCTGGTTTCAGAAATATGGGGGACCCCTACGCTTTTTGTCCCCCGTATTTTTGGAACCAGGTCCGGCTCAATGAGCCCGGGGCTGGTTATGTACAGGAGGGGGGACCTCACGCCAATTTTTTTTTTACTTTTACACATACTGTATTTTAACAAAGAACCATACACAGATCACAATGATCTGTGCATGGTTCTGACAAAATCGCCATGTTTCTGACCAAACCGCCAGTCAGGATCAGGTCAATTTTTTTTTTGGAACTTTAGACCATTTTTTTTGTCGATTTCCAAATTCGCATCTCATTAAAAATGCGAATTGTATCTTTTTCAATGGGGAAAACATCTGGATGCGAATTCCGGAGTTAAAAATAATCGCACTTTTAGAAAAGTGCGATTTACAGTATGCCGCAAATCGCCACCCATTAAAAAATGGATTTGGGAAAACAATGAAAAAACGGCCGTTTTTGCGATAAAAATCGCCAAAAACCCACCATCGATCTCTAATACTGTAAATGTCACCCATGATCTTACTTTACATTACTGTATCTCTCTCCCTCTCTCCCCTCCTCTTCCCCTGCCAACATGTGTCTCTCCCCCCCCCCCCTGAAATCCTTGTGACCATTCAGTACTAACGCTATTCTTTTTTTCTTCTCTCCCCATACCACTCTACCATGAGCAAAATCAAGCGTGTTTGGGACAGAGAAAAAGAGAGACCCACTGCCTTGGAAAAAGCTTTCTTGTCACCTACTGTAAAATACTGTACTTTACTTAAAATACTGTACTGTGTTAGGAGGACTGATTGAATTACTGTACTTTTTTATTATTATACAGTATTCTACGTTAAGTCCCCAGACAAACTGCAAACCATCTGTACAGGGTCTTGTCTGACGTCATTGAATGAAATGTAATGTACAGTAATGTACAGTACATGCATACTGTAAATAACACTTCTCCTGCACTGTATTGTACTGTACTGTATGTTTTAAGAAAAATGAAGTGCTGTAATGTACTGTACAATATTTTTGGTCAATGCTGTGTTTTGTCAATAAAGTACCGGTAGTCCTTGCAGGTGCTGAGGTACTGTAGCAGGCAGCGGCGGAGAGTTGAGTGCAGTGGTGGGTGTCAGGGTAGCGGCACTGCGGAGGTAGTAGGCGGCTTTGCGGCTGTGAGGGGAGTTGTAGCTTGGAGGTCGCGGCTGGAGAGGGTAGCAGGCATTGTGCGCACTCTGCAGAAGTGTGTCAGTGAGTAATGAGTACACCTGTGTGTCTGTGCTGTGACCTGGGAAGTGTGTCAGGGGGTGCGGGTGCATATACTGTAGTACAGTATTTGGCTTTTGTGTGTGTGTGTGTGTATAATGCTGGGGGGGGCGGGGTTCATTGGGGAGAGAGTGTGAGAGAGAGAGCAGGGGATATAGAGAGACAGTGGGAGAGAGAGCAGGGGATAGATGCACAAATATTAAGTACTGTAGCACTGAAATGTACATTATTAAGGTGGACCGCAGCAGGAATCTCCGATCCCTTCTGCGATCCCCCCTGCAGCACCGCCGGCCGCATCCCCCATAGGTTTCTATGGGGGATGCGAAGCTGTATCAGCCCCCCTTTCGGAGCCCTGTCCCTGCGCACAGCAGGTGATACAGTACATCCCGGTGATACTGTATGATCGCATTTTACAATGCGATCCGGGAGGTAATATTCCGCCCAGATCGCATTGTAAATGCGATCAATGATAAATGGGGGCCATAGAGAGACAGTGGGAGAGAGAGCAGGGGATAGGGAGACAGTGGGAGAGAGAGCAGGGGATAGATGCACAGTGTGAGAGAGAGCAGGGTACAGTATACTGTAGATGCACAGTGTGAGAGAGAGCAGGGGAGTGGGAGTACCTGTGTCTGTTGTGTTCCGCAGTTACTGTAGCTGCTACTGTAGGTATAGAGCCAGCCTTCTTCTTTGTGCTGCCAATGGAACCCGGGAGGAAGAAGATGACCACGGGAGAGGTGAAGGGGGAGGGTGCTTCCAGTGGAGCGTGAGCTTCAGCAGCCGGGGGAAGAGAGCAGCGTTGCCGCTGCTGCAGGTCGGCAGAGCCCATGCTCTGGGATGTGTGGCTGCGTGGAAGACCGGCGGGGATTAGTGCAGAGGCTGTCCGGCAGCGTGAAGGAGACCAGGGGAGATTATTGTGTTGGCTGTCCGGCTCCTGCTCACTTTGTAATTCACCGCAGTAATTCCCTTAAGGGGGGGTGGGTGGGTAGAATGGGACTTGTTTTATAACTTCCCTGTCTCCAAATCTCTGCTGCTTTTCATGGAGTCCAATCTTAAATCCCAGTATACCCGCTGCCAGATGCCCAATGCTGCAAAGGGACAGTGGATTAGTGAGGCAGCCAGCTCGCTCACCTCAACCCCCACTGTGCCATTGCCGGGGAGATGGCAAGTGACATGCTGCGTGCTGGGGTCGGCCGGCTGGCAGGCCAGGGATTGCCCTGGTGGCTCCGTTTCCATGGGCGGGGTGATCAACCCCCCCAAAAAAAGTAGTCTACTACTAAGATGGATAGTAACACAAATAAATAGTACTGCACATTTACTGTAAATCAAAATTTATACGGTGATTCATAAATTATTTAAAAAACAATCAAACAGCTGATTTGCTGTCCCAATGAGTGACATTATTTCACTTCGTATGGCATCTGTGAAAAAAAAAAAAATGAACAGTTTTAGAACAGTAATACAAGTTGAGTACTTTACAGTAAACATTATTACAGTGTTATTGTATACTATACCTCTATTCTGGGGTGGTGGCGGCCCATGGCCCAATGGCACCTGCCCTCCATCTTGCCTGTGACCTGTTTTATGAGAAAAAATATTTATCTGTAAATGCAGTGAGTTTTACAGTACATTCCTTTACAGTACATTCCTGTACAGTACATTATTTTCTATTCTGAAATGTACTGTAAGTGCACGCAGTTACAGTTCTATACTAATTACTGTACTGAATGTGGCCAATGAGACCTGCTTGATACAGTATCACAACTACAGTATCCATCCATTAACTGTACATGTGTCCAACTAGTTGTGATGTCACTCACTGGAGTACGCTACTGCCCGGTTAAGGAGGGCACACAAAAGCTGTGCATGTACCAGCTCCCCCCATTACAGTACAGTATTGTACTGTATACAGTATAAGCTCCTGCATTCAGCAAGGCACAAAAAGGCCAAGAGGAATCATGACTGGCAGATGGCCTGACGTCATGATGTTGCCAAGCAGAGGCTTAGCCCCAGGGGCAGGGATTTGCTGAAAGTCACGGTTTAAACTTAGGCACTGGGGGAGGGGTTGGTTACAAGGCACCGTGTGGGGAATAAAGTTGAGAGATAGTGGTGAAAGCCTTAATTAAAAAAAAAGGTTTAAAAATACCTGTACTGTAAGTTACAGTATTAAGAAGTACAAAACTGTACTGTACCTTGTTGGTCTTCGTCCTCAATTGATGGTGCAGGAGTTGCTGTAAAAAAAAAAAGCACTGTCAGTTTACTACTAGTTTAAAACTAAACTTCTAATCTTCCATCCCCCGAACATACAGTACCCTTTTTCCCACTATCTCCATCAGCATTGGTGAAACCGAGATCACCTCCACCGACCAAACGCGCGGCCTCGGTGTCATCATTGACTCCTCCCTCTCTTTCACCCCCCCACATTCGTGCTCTCTCCCAGTCTTGCCGTCTTCACCTACGCAACATCTCACGCATCAGACCATTCCTCTCCACTGATGCGACCAAAATTCTCATTCACTCTCTTGTCATCTCCCGCCTTGACTACTGCAACATCCTTCTCTCTGGGTTACCTCGAACACGCCTTGCACCACTCCAATCCATTATTAACGCTGCTGCTAGGCTCATCTTCCTCTCCCGCCACTCTACCTCCGCCTCCTGGAACAACCTCCCGCCACCTACTGTATCAGGCTTTCTGATTCCCTTACCTCCTTCAAGCGCTCCCTCAAAACCCACTTTTTTCGACTAGCCTATCCCTCCTCCTAACCTCTTTTGATCCTCATATCCTGCCTCCGTTCCCATCTGTTCCTACAGTACTTACAGTACAGTATCCTATTGTTTTTCGTTCGTCCTCCTTTTACTGTAGTCTGTTAACTCTTATGAGTAGGGCCCTCCTTCCTCACGTACTCACCCTACCTCTTTACCTCACCTGTGCTCCTGTCCTGTTGTTCCCTTCATCTACTGTACTGTACTTCATCTTCAGTCTCCTCGACAATTTCAACACCTGCAGTACTTCTGAACTGATGCTGATTTTAGTTCTACCAGCTACAGTATACTGTACCCCTATTTACAGTATGCTGTATTTTTCAACACACCATGTACAGTACGTTACCTTGTAATTTGTTTTTTTGTTTGCTACAGTATGTACGGCGCTGTGGACACTTTGTGGCGCCTTATAAATAAACGTACTGCTACTACTACTACTTACATACTACTACTACTTACATGGTTGGGGAGGAGTTTGTTCATACTGCCAAGGTAGACAAGGGGAATGCACTGTGGAAAAAGAAATGTTTGATCATTTTCTGTAACAATAGTAATACAGTACAGCATATTGTACAGTACATACGGTACTCATACTGCAGCACATACAGTACAGTACTGTACAGTAGTGTACTGTACAGTACTGTATGAACACCAATAAAGTCATAAGAATTGTCATAGTGGAGCACAACTTTCTGTGTACAGTAATGTACAGATGGAGCAGCTCCCATTTCAGCTGCTCCTGGAGACAGAATCTCAGGACAGCTATCCATACTGTAGGCCAGTATTCAATGCAGCAGAAGCAGTTGCAGCAGTGAGTGTTGATGAATGAAGGCATTACACAAGTCAGGGGGCATTGTGCATTAGGTGATGGGGGGGGTTGAATGCATACTGTAATTACTGTAGGCACTAAAGGGGGGCATTCTTCATACAGTATGGGTCATTCTGTACAGTATACAGAATGGCAATATTGAGGGAATTTTGTACTGCACAGGTACAGTACAGTACTGTATATGGCTTTACAGGTGGACTCCACAACTCCCTCAATGCTCCACACCATTACTCCCACCTTCCCTCCCTGCTCCACACTACTACTCCTACCCTCCCTCCCTGCTCCGCACTATTACTCCCACCCTCCCTCCTGCTCTGCATTATTACTCCCACCCTCCCTCCCTACTCCACACTATTACTCCCCCCCTGCTCCACACCACTACTATGCTTGATGGGGAAGGGGCCCCAGAGAGATCAATTTATGGGGCCCCAGGATTGCTGTTGCTGGCCATGAGTACAGTACTTACACCCTGGGGGAGTTCTGCTGGATGCAGGAGGAAGCGCTGCTGCCACCTTGCTTTCTTCCTCCGAGCAGCAGGAACAGTAGCTTCAATTTTCCTGGGGCTCCGGGGATGCACAGCTCCAGGTGTCCATACTGTCCTCCTCGTTTGGCACCTCTGGGTATTGCAGGTCTGTAAAAAAAATTGCACCAAAATATGAGCTTGCTGATACAGTATACTGTAATACAATAGGTAACAATAAAGTCTTGAGCGTAGAGGATACTGTATGCTGTACAGTAGAGAGGGGTGAAGAGAGACAGAGTGCCTAATTCAGAGGTGAGCACAAGCAGACACACTTGTACAGTATTTCTGCGTATGTGTAAGAGGGCATGGAAGGGAGGTGGGGTACTGTATATTAGCAGCACTTGCCTCCATAATATACTGTACTGTACTGTACTGGTAGAGATACAGTACTGTAACATCTGATGCAGTCCCATAGAGAGAAAAACTAACAAATACTGTAAACAAAAACATGTACTGTACTTACTAGGTGGAGGGCTGATACGGCCTCTCCAGAGCTGTCTAGGAGCTCCCACTTGTTGAGGGGGTTGCTGGGCTGTTGGAAGACATGTCACCACAATTAGCAAACGGCCAACGGCACGCCAAGAAAAGATACAGTACAAGTTTGAAAGAAAAAAAAAATACACAAATACTGTACAGTACAATAAAGAAAGGACAGGACTTACTCTCAGAAGGAGCGGCGTCGCTTGAGGTGGGGGTTGAGGCGGCAGTAGCGGCCATCAAGGGCAGGGTGCCCTGGTCTTCAAGCGGAGGCACTGTGTGAAAATGAGAAAAATGAGAAAGTGTGCTGTTTAAATAAAGTTACTGTACTCATTACTGGGTTTGCAAAAAGGCGTGGACTGGATTTTATAAAGTGCTGCGGCCGCTATAGTGTACTTTATAAAATCAACTCCGCTCCAAAGTGGATAGGACCGCTGCGCTTGCGAAAAACCCAGGTCAGCGTTGGTGTAAATGGGACCAACCCAGGTCCATTGACACTGGTCTCCTACCCAGGTCCTGACCAGGGTTGAACACTGGTCGGACCTGGGTCGTGAGCGGTGTAAATGGTCCCAACCCAGGTCGGGACATCTGGTTAGTGCTGAAAGGATACCAGAAGCATGGGACGCCTTTCCGTAAGTCAGTACCATGCGTTCCACAGTGCATTGCCATACCTCCCAACTGTCACGATTACAGCGGGACAGTCACGATTTTCGGGTCCTGTCCCGCTGTCCCACCCACGCCAGGCATTGTCCCGCTGCGGGGGGTGGCAGTTGGGAGACCCCCCAATCTAATAGAATAGACGCTGTGGGCATGCGCACAGCGTCTATTCTCGTATGAAAATGAGGTTGCGGCTAATTAGCATAAGCTGCGCCCTCATTTGCATACGCCCCGTTAAGGGATACTGTATATACAGTACAGTACTCTACCTACAGAAATCATTTACAGTATGTATGTTTTGGGGGGGGGGGGCTGGGGGGAGGGGTATGGATTGTATGGTCGACCTAAAGATTGTCGACAGTCATAAGGTCGACATACTGCAAGGTCGACAGGTGTCTAGGTCGACATGGGATAAGATTGACAGGTCATCAGGTCGACACAAGCATTAGGTCGACATGGTCTAGGTCCACAGTCAAAAGGTCAACATGGGGTTTTTCACTGTTTTTTTTTACCCGAATGTCGACATACTGTAGTCTTAAGTGTCCATGCACTCGGCACACTATTTTATTCTCCCACAATGCCCCAGTGCAGTGATGGCTAACCTTGACACTCCAGCTGTTGTTGAACTACACATCCCAGCATGCCCTGCATCAGTTTTAGCATGGCCAAATAGTAAAACTGTAGCAGGGCATGCTGGGATGTGTAGTTCAATAACAGCTGGAGTGTCAAGGTTAGCCATCACTGCCCTAGTGGATATTAGGGCATGAAATACCGCCTGTCGGCTCATTAAACAGTGAAAAATCCTATGCCGACCTAATGCTTGTGTCGACCTAATGACTTGTTGACCTTGTCCCATGTGGACCTTGCAGTATGTCGACCTAGTGGTGAGGCCCTAATGACTGTCGACCATCTTTAGGTTGACCAACTGAATGCTGCTGCAGGGGCAGAGGACTGGGGGGAGCACATGGGTGATGCTGCACTTTTATACCGCTACAGTATGTGCGCTTCATCACTGAATATAACTTTTTGACAAAATATTTTGCTAAATAAATCAACCAACATTTTTCAATGCTAACTTTTCATGTCTTTTAATTTGTATTTAAATCATCGAGGGAAGGTTGGCTGGCAGTTTATCAGTCCTAAAATTGACATTTTTAATGTCATCCATAGGGAAAAGCAGGGCTGACCCAGGTTCAGTGTAAATCAGGCATGTCCAACCTGCGGCCCTCCAGATGTGCTAAAACTACACATCCCAGCATGCCTTGCCACAATTTGGCAATTAGGGAATGCTAAAATGATGGCAATGCATGCTGGGATGTGTAGTTTTAGCACATCTGGAGGGCCGCAGGTTGGACATGCCTGGTGTAAATGGTGCAGACCCAGGTCCGACCCAGGTTGAAGTGCTGTGTAAATGGGGTATGAAGCAGGGTCCAACCCTGGAAACTTCCGTGTTCAAAGACCAGGGTCCGACCAGGGATTTTGGTGTAAAAGGGGTATAAATTGGGTATGAAGCTGGGTCCAACCCTGGAAACTCCCGTGACGCTGGCAGCGTCGGCCAACGGCACGCCAATAAAAGACACAAGTTTGAAAGAAAGAAAAAATACACAAACTCAATAAACAAATGACAGGACTTACTCTCAGACGGAGCTGCGCTGCTTGTTGAGGCGGTGGGGGCTGTTTCGGCCTCCATGGGCAGGGTGCCCTCGTCTTCAAGCTGAGGCACTATGGGAAAATGTTTTTTATTTATCATTTACAGTATTTGTACATACAGTACAGTACTGTACAGTATACAGTATTTATCCAGCTTTGAGAAACATTGAAGAAATACATTGAAGAAATACAGTATTTCAGTTTCTCACAAATACAGTATCCTACAGTATAAACGACAATACATTAGTGGGGGTTGGTGGTGGACAGCTTTACCAGATAGAAATGCTAATGAGTTAGTGTACTTGGAGTGGGGAGGCTAATACTGTAGTGTTATTTTTCCTTTCACAGATACAAGATTCAAATGTAAATGTCCTTTTTAGACAATGCAGTCCAGGTGTATAGTGACCCTTAATCAAATTATCTGTCTGCACTTAACACTACAGAAAGGAGGGTGAACTGGCATCTCTAGTATGCAGCTTTGAAAAGGGGAATCCAGTCATCACATTTGAAGAAAACTTTCAGATTTTCACAAATACAGTACAGTACAGGTTGAGTATGCCCTATCCGAAATGCTCGGGACCGCGAGCATTTCGGATAGGGGAATTTTCCGGTTTTTGGAATATTTTTTTTGCAGCCATACTTACTGTACCTGTCCCTTGATGGTCCCCGGGCGTCCCTCGGCGTCCGCGCAGTCCCCGGGCGTCCACAGCAGGCCTCCGGCATCTTCTACAGGGTCTCCAGCGGTCCCAGGAATGCATTGCGCGAGTGTGCGCGCACGCCGGTGACGTCACCGGCGCGCGCACACACTCGCGCAATGCATTCCTGGGACCGCTGGAGACCCTGGAGAAGATGCCGGAGGCCTGCTGTGGACGCCCGGGGACTTGGTAAGTATGAAAAGAGGGTTAGGGGTTAAAAAATAAAAAATAAAAAAAAATTCGAATGATTCCAAAAACCACGGTTTTTGGAATCATTCGGATAAGGGATGTCCGGATACCGGATACTCAACCTGTATACTGTACTGTAGTAGCAAACAAAGATGGGTCATAGGAAAGACAGACATTAGGTCTACAAGCATTAGGTCGACCACTGAAGGTTGACATGCATGAAGGTCGACATGACTGAAGGTCAACATGGGTTAGGGAGACATGGTCATTAGGAAAACTAAATTATTAGGTCGACATGGGTATGGTCAACATTCAAAAAGTTCACCATAGAGTTTTTCATTATTGTTGCCTGAATGTCGACACAGTCAACAGGGACACTAGAAAAGTGCATTGCGTCCCCTCAGCCTCGGCCAACGGCACGCCAAGTAAAGACACAATTACAGTAGGAGAGAAAGAAAAAAAAAACACAAACTCAATAAACAAATGACAGGACTTACTCTCAGATGGAGCGGCTGAGGCGGTGGGGGCTGGAAGGGTGCCCTGGTCTTCAATCGGAGTCACTGTGGGAAAATGTCAAAAATGAGAACAAGTGCTGTTTACTGTTAATAAACTTACCGTACTCTTACTGTAAATAGGGCGGGGGTGGCTTTACAAAAAGGCGTGGACTGAATTTTATAAAGTGCTGCGCCCGCCATACTGTACTTTAGAAAATCCACTCTGCTCCAAAGTGGATAGGACACATACTGTAATGTACCGCTGCGCATTCCCTGCTTACGGCTGTCCTGGATAGTGGTTGTTTCAAAAGGAGGCATTTGCCAGTGCAGTACCGGATGTACACTAGTACTGCCAGTGGCAATTGCCTCCTTTTGTGCATCAGAGGCATTGGCGCAACGCTCCACCCCCACTCCCCTGACATGGACACAACGCTGACTACGCAGGGCTGCGCTAGGCTGCCATTGGCCGACGCTACCAGCGTGGGCCAATGGCACGCCAAGAAAAGACACAATTACAGTAGGAGAGAAAGAAAAAAAAAACACAAACTCAATAAACAAATGACAGGACTTACTCTCAGATGGAGCGGCTGAGGCGGTGGGGGCTGGAAGGGTGCCCTGGTCTTCAAGCTGAGGCACTATGGGAAAATGTTTTTTATTTATCATTTACAGTATTTGTACATACAGTACAGTACTGTACAGTATACAGTATTTATCCAGCTTTGAGAAACATTGAAGAAATACTTTGAAGAAATACAGTATTTCAGTTTCTCACAAATAGAGTATCCTACAGTATAAACGACAATACATTAGTGGGGGTTGGTGGTGGACAGCTTTACCAGATAGAAATGCTAATGAGTTAGTGTACTTGGAGTGGGGAGGCTAATACTGTAGTGTTATTTTTCCTTTCACAGATACAAGATTCAAATGTAAATGTCCTTTTTAGACAATGCAGTCCAGGTGTATAGTGACCCTTAATCAAATTATCTGTCTGCACTTAACACTACAGAAAGGAGGGTGAACTGGCATCTCTAGTATGCAGCTTTGAAAAGGGCAATCCAGTCATCACATTTGAAGAAAACTTTCAGATTTTCACAAATACAGTACACTGTACTGTAGTAGCAAACAAAGATGGGTCATAGGAAAGACAGACATTAGGTCTACAAGCATTAGGTCGACCACTGAAGGTTGACATGCATGAAGGTCGACATGACTGAAGGTCAACATGGGTTAGGGAGACATGGTCATTAGGAAAACTAAATTATTAGGTCGACATGGGTATGGTCAACATTCAAAAAGTTCACCATAGAGTTTTTCATTATTGTTGCCTGAATGTCGACACAGTCAACATGGACACTAGAAAAGTGCATTGGGTCCCCTCAGCCTCGGCCAACGGCACGACAAGAAAAGACACAAGTTGGAAAGGAAGAAAAAATACACAAACTCAATAAACAAATGACAGGACTTACTCTCAGATGGAGCGGCGCCGCTTGTTGAGGCGGTGGGGGCTGTATCGGCCTGCATTTCCCTCCTCCTCCTCCTCCTCTGAAGTCCTGTGTAAAAATAACATTTACAGTATACTGTAGTGTCCTTTCAAACATTAGTGCATTGGGTCAACACCACTAGGTCGACAGAAAGCAAGGTCGACATGGGTTTAGGTCGACTTTGGTCAAGGTCGACATTTCATTTGGTCAACACACCTATTACAGCATTCCCGCCAGACAATGGGCCTTATTCTGATCGGTGCGGATTTCGCCGCATGCGGTCGTCCCGCCGATGGTTATCGTCTGCACATGTGCAGAGGTCACTCTGCGCATGTGCAGGCGATTTCGCCGCACGTATTCTTTACACGCCGCACAGGGGGCGTAGAGGGGCGTGAGGGGCTACTTAGCCTCATTACCCTATGCATACGCCCCGCGTTTCATGGGCGTTCCCATGCAAACGCGGGGCGTATGCATGGTAATGAAGCCGTGATGCGTGTGTAGGGGGCGGGCATCTGACATCGCCGGATGTCAGCTGCCCGCCCCCATACATGATTTCACACGGAAGTGTCCGTGTGGTCTTGGGTGGCGGGACCTGGTGGAGGGACCTGGTGGAGCGTGCGGCCCTGCATTCGATGTTCGGCGACCATCGAATGCAGGGGCTGCTCCCAAGACGGAGGAGGCGTATCCCCGTCCACTTTCATGCGGATCGCCACATATCCGCGTACGGACGGAGGTGGCGATCCGTATGGAAGGCGGGGATTCGCCTGCACGGTCGTGGCCGCATATTCTGATCGGGCCGCACCGATCAGAATAAGGCCCAATGTTTGTACCGTCATGTGATCAGGGACGTCATCACAGCTACTGTACATACTGTACTGTATACAGTAAGTCTGGCCACGCGTGAGAGCGCTACGCCGCTACGACGGTGGCACGGGGAGCTGGAGGGCTTGCACCAATACTAACCCTAATACAATGAGCTGTGGTACGTGCAATCGCAGCTTGGCTCCGACATCTCCGCATCGCCATCTCCTGACGCTGCGACATACTGTACTGTACAGTACTTGCGACAGTGTCCTACATGCGCCAAATACTGTATACTGTACAGCCAAATACAGTATACTGTACAGTACCTGTATACTGTAGTATTTTTAAAAAATATATATATACTGTACTGTGTGCTGCATTACCTAATACAGTACATTATTTGCTGATATGTCCTTAAAAATTGTGTTTCGGGGTAATTATTATCTGCAAATATTGGGGAAGATGTAGAACCGGCCCTTTGAGGGTGACCAAACTGCTGATGTGGCCCCGGATGAATTTGAGTTTGACACCCCTGCCCTAGTGGATGATAGGGCATGAAATACAGTTTCGCCTGTCAGCACATGGCGGATTCCAAAAACACTGGAATATACCATGTCGACCTTTTGAATGTTGACATACTGTAATGCTTGTGTCAATCTAATCACATGTCCACCTTGGCCCATGTCGACCTTCCTGCCAGTCGACCTAGTGGGGTCGACCTAATGACTGTAGACCTAAGTTCATTCTGACCGATGTCCCGATTACCTTTTTTCATAGTAAACCACCCCCACAATCAACGCCGACCCGAAGCGTGGCGAGCGCAGCGAGCCACGAGGGGCGGCGTTACGTGTCCAACGACCTTTTCATAACCCCACTATCCACGTCGCCGTGGAGTTCAGAACAGAAAGTGTGGCGAGCGCAGCGAGTAACCGAGCCCAGCGAGCACCGCGAGGGGACACGGATACCTGTACAGATAAACGCTTACCCACGCGGGCTTCACAGGTGTCCGCGTCCCCTTGCGTTTGTGTCTATCCAATTATCCATACCTGCTATAATAACAGTAAATACTGTACTACAGTACTAATGTACTTTAATTTTGTTAATGTCATGTACTGTACAGTACCTCTGCTCAGCTTGGCCCTCAATTTGGCCAGTTTATCTGGCTGTCTCCGAAGCAGGTCACTCCACCTCTTCTGCAGCGAGAGGATACTCCTATCCCTGTTCAGGACTTCCTCAATCTCTTCCTTTGCGCTCCTGTATGCGCTGTGCTTCTCGGCATTACTGGCCAAGGATTTGTCCACATGCCGCAGCAAAATCAGGAGCTCCGCATCAGAGAAGTTCCTGTTTCTGTGCGCCATGTTGCCTACAGTATACTGTAATGGTGGCCGCCTTCCACGCATGTCACATGTCGACACAGGTCACATGTCAAACACAGCAAGTCCCATCATTCAAGTTTTTGTCCCTACATTAGTGTACTACTTACGGAAGCCCTCCACTAAAAACGGAAAAATTCGCAGTGCCTCAGCTTGAAGACGAGGGCACCCTGCCCATGGAGGCCGAAACAGCCGCTCCGTCTGAGAGTAAGTCCTGTCATTTCTTTATTGAGTTTGTGTTTTTTTTTTTCTTTCTCTCCTACTGTACAGTAATTGTGTCTTTTCTTGGCGTGCCATTGGCCCACGCTGGTACCCTGCGGGCATTCTACAGGCCCCCCCACCAATTGTTAATGTTGATTTATTATGACAAATACTGTAAATGATAAATAAAAAACATTTTCCCATAGTGCCTCAGCTTGAAGACGAGGGCACCCTGCCCATGGAGGCCAAAACAGCCGCTCCGTCTGAGAGTAAGTCCTGTCATTTCTTTATTGAGTTTGTGTTTTTTTTTCTTTCTCTCCTACTGTAATTGTGTCTTTTCTTGGCGTGCCATTGGCCCACGCTGGTACCCTGCGGGCATTCTACAGGCCCCCCCACCAATTGTTAATGTTGATTTATTATGACAAATACTGTAAATGATAAATAAAAAACATTTTCCCATAGTGCCTCAGCTTGAAGACGAGGGCACCCTGCCCATGGAGGCCGAAACAGCCGCTCCGTCTGAGAGTAAGTCCTGTCATTTCTTTATTGAGTTTGTGTTTTTTTTTCTTTCTCTCCTACTGTAATTGTGTCTTTTCTTGGCGTGCCATTGGCCCACGCTGGTACCCTGCGGGCATTCTACAGGCCCCCCCACCAATTGTTAATGTTGATTTATTATGACAAATACTGTAAATGATAAATAAAAAACATTTTCCCATAGTGCCTCAGCTTGAAGACGAGGGCACCCTGCCCATGGAGGCCGAAACAGCCGCTCCGTCTGAGAGTAAGTCCTGTCATTTCTTTATTGAGTTTGTGTTTTTTATTTCTTTCTCTCCTACTGTAATTGTGTCTTTTCTTGGCGTGCCATTGTCCCACGCTGGTAGCGTCGGCCAATGGCAGCCTAGCGCAGCCCTGCATAGTCAGCGTTGTGTCCATGTCTGGGGGTGGGGGTGGAGCGTTGCGCCAATGCCTCTGATGCACAAAAGGAGGCAATTGCCACTGGCAGTACTAGTGTACATCCGGTACTGCACTGGCAAATGCCTCCTTTTGAAACAACCACTATCCAGGGCAGCCGTAAGCAGGGAATGCGCAGCGGTACATTACAGTATGTGTCCTATCCACTTTGGAGCAGAATGGATTTTCTAAAGTACAGTATGGCGGGCGCAGCACTTTATAAAATTCAGTCCACGCCTTTTTGTAAAGCCACCCCCGCCCTATTTACAGTAATAAGAGTACGGTAAGTTTATTAACAGTAAACAGCACTTGTTCTCATTTTTGACATTTTCCCACAGTGACTCCGATTGCAGACCAGGGCACCCTTCCAGCCCCCACCGCCTCAGCCGCTCCATCTGAGAGTAAGTCCTGTCATTTCTTTATTGAGTTTGTGTTTTTTTTTTTCTTTCTCTCCTACTGTAATTGTGTCTTTTCTTGGCGTGCCATTGTCCCACGCTGGTAGCGTCGGCCAATGGCAGCCTAGCGCAGCCCTGCGTAGTCAGCGTTGTGTCCATGTCAGGGGGGTGGGGGTGGAGCGTTGCGCCAATGCCTCTGATGCACAAAAGGAGGCAATTGCCACTGGCAGTACTAGTGTACATCCGGTACTGCACTGGCAAATGCCTCCTTTTGAAACAACCACTATCCAGGGCAGCCGTAAGCAGGGAATGCGCAGCGGTACATTACAGTATGTGTCTTATCCACTTTGGAGCAGAGTGGATTTTCTAAAGTATAGTATGGCGGGCGCAGCACTTTATAAAATTCAGTCCACGCCTTTTTGTAAAGCCACCCCCGCCCTATTTACAGTAATAAGAGTATGGTAAGTTTATTAACAGTAAACAGCACTTGTTCTCATTTTTGACATTTTCCCACAGTGACTCCGATTGCAGACCAGGGCACCATAACAGCCCCCACCGCCTCAGCCGCTCCGTCTGAGAGTAAGTCCTGTCATTTCTTTATTGAGTTTGTGTTTTTTTTTTCTTTCTCTCCTACTGTAATTGTGTCTTTTCTTGGCGTGCCATTGTCCCACGCTGGTAGCGTCGGCCAATGGCAGCCTAGCGCAGCCCTGCGTAGTCAGCGTTGTGTCCATGTCAGGGCGGTGGGGGTGGAGCGTTGCGCCAATGCCTCTGATGCACAAAAGGAGGCAATTGCCACTGGCAGTACTAGTGTACATCCGGTACTGCACTGGCAAATGCCTCCTTTTGAAACAACCACTATCCAGGGCAGCCGTAAGCAGGGAATGCGCAGCGGTACATTACAGTATGTGTCCTATCCACTTTGGAGCAGAGTGGATTTTCTAAAGTATAGTATGGCGGGCGCAGCACTTTATAAAATTCAGTCCACGCCTTTTTGTAAAGCCACCCCCGCCCTATTTACAGTAATAAGAGTACGGTAAGTTTATTAACAGTAAACAGCACTTGTTCTCATTTTTGACATTTTCCCACAGTGACTCCGATTGCAGACCAGGGCACCATAACAGCCCCCACCGCCTCAGCCGCTCCGTCTGAGAGTAAGTCCTGTCATTTCTTTATTGAGTTTGTGTTTTTTTTTTCTTTCTCTCCTACTGTAATTGTGTCTTTTCTTGGCGTGCCATTGTCCCACGCTGGTAGCGTCGGCCAATGGCAGCCTAGCGCAGCCCTGCGTAGTCAGCGTTGTGTCCATGTCAGGGGGGTGGGGGTGGAGCGTTGCGCCAATGCCTCTGATGCACAAAAGGAGGCAATTGCCACTGGCAGTACTAGTGTACATCCGGTACTGCACTGGCAAATGCCTCCTTTTGAAACAACCACTATCCAGGGCAGCCGTAAGCAGGGAATGCGCAGCGGTACATTACAGTATGTGTCCTATCCACTTTGGAGCAGAGTGGATTTTCTAAAGTATAG
This sequence comes from Crinia signifera, assembly GCF_055691185.1. Lineage (NCBI taxonomy): Eukaryota > Metazoa > Chordata > Amphibia > Anura > Myobatrachidae > Crinia > Crinia signifera. The sequence continues at coordinate 123,041,965 of NC_139225.1, forward strand.
TATGGCGGGCGCAGCACTTTATAAAATTCAGTCCACGCCTTTTTGTAAAGCCACCCCCGCCCTATTTACAGTAATAAGAGTATGGTAAGTTTATTAACAGTAAACAGCACTTGTTCTCATTTTTGACATTTTCCCACAGTGACTCCGATTGCAGACCAGGGCACCATAAAAGCCCCCACCGCCTCAGCCGCTCCGTCTGAGAGTAAGTCCTGTCATTTCTTTATTGAGTTTGTGTTTTTTTTTTCTTTCTCTCCTACTGTAATTGTGTCTTTTCTTGGCGTGCCATTGTCTTACGCTGGTAGCGTCGGCCAATGGCAGCCTAGCGCAGCCCTGCGTAGTCAGCGTTGTGTCCATGTCAGGGGGGTGGGGGTGGAGCGTTGCGCCAATGCCTCTGATGCACAAAAGGAGGCAATTGCCACTGGCAGTACTAGTGTACATCCGGTACTGCACTGGCAAATGCCTCCTTTTGAAACAACCACTATCCAGGGCAGCCGTAAGCAGGGAATGCGCAGCGGTACATTACAGTATGTGTCTTATCCACTTTGGAGCAGAGTGGATTTTCTAAAGTATAGTATGGCGGGCGCAGCACTTTATAAAATTCAGTCCACGCCTTTTTGTAAAGCCACCCCCGCCCTATTTACAGTAATAAGAGTACGGTAAGTTTATTAACAGTAAACAGCACTTGTTCTCATTTTTGACATTTTCCCACAGTGACTCCGATTGCAGACCAGGGCACCATAACAGCCCCCACCGCCTCAGCCGCTCCGTCTGAGAGTAAGTCCTGTCATTTCTTTATTGAGTTTGTGTTTTTTTTTTCTTTCTCTCCTACTGTAATTGTGTCTTTTCTTGGCGTGCCATTGTCCCACGCTGGTAGCGTCGGCCAATGGCAGCCTAGCGCAGCCCTGCGTAGTCAGCGTTGTGTCCATGTCAGGGGGGTGGGGGTGGAGCGTTGCGCCAATGCCTCTGATGCACAAAAGGAGGCAATTGCCACTGGCAGTACTAGTGTACATCCGGTACTGCACTGGCAAATGCCTCCTTTTGAAACAACCACTATCCAGGGCAGCCGTAAGCAGGGAATGCGCAGCGGTACATTACAGTATGTGTCCTATCCACTTTGGAGCAGAGTGGATTTTCTAAAGTATAGTATGGCGGGCGCAGCACTTTATAAAATTCAGTCCACGCCTTTTTGTAAAGCCACCCCCGCCCTATTTACAGTAATAAGAGTACGGTAAGTTTATTAACAGTAAACAGCACTTGTTCTCATTTTTGACATTTTCCCACAGTGACTCCGATTGCAGACCAGGGCACCATAACAGCCCCCACCGCCTCAGCCGCTCCGTCTGAGAGTAAGTCCTGTCATTTCTTTATTGAGTTTGTGTTTTTTTTTTCTTTCTCTCCTACTGTAATTGTGTCTTTTCTTGGCGTGCCATTGTCCCACGCTGGTAGCGTCGGCCAATGGCAGCCTAGCGCAGCCCTGCGTAGTCAGCGCTGTGTCCATGTCAGGGGGGTGGGGGTGGAGCGTTGCGCCAATGCCTCTGATGCACAAAAGGAGGCAATTGCCACTGGCAGTACTAGTGTACATCCGGTACTGCACTGGCAAATGCCTCCTTTTGAAACAACCACTATCCAGGGCAGCCGTAAGCAGGGAATGCGCAGCGATACATTACAGTATGTGTCCTATCCACTTTGGAGCAGAGTGGATTTTCTAAAGTATAGTATGGCGGGCGCAGCACTTTATAAAATTCAGTCCACGCCTTTTTGTAAAGCCACCCCCGCCCTATTTACAGTAATAAGAGTACGGTAAGTTTATTAACAGTAAACAGCACTTGTTCTCATTTTTGACATTTTCCCACAGTGACTCCGATTGCAGACCAGGGCACCATAACAGCCCCCACCGCCTCAGCCGCTCCGTCTGAGAGTAAGTCCTGTCATTTCTTTATTGAGTTTGTGTTTTTTTTTTCTTTCTCTCCTACTGTAATTGTGTCTTTTCTTGGCGTGCCATTGTCCCACGCTGGTAGCGTCGGCCAATGGCAGCCTAGCGCACCCCTGCGTAGTCAGCGTTGTGTCCATGTCAGGGGGGTGGGGGTGGAGCGTTGCGCCAATGCCTCTGATGCACAAAAGGAGGCAATTGCCACTGGCAGTACTAGTGTACATCCGGTACTGCACTGGCAAATGCCTCCTTTTGAAACAACCACTATCCAGGGCAGCCGTAAGCAGGGAATGCGCAGCGGTACATTACAGTATGTGTCCTATCCACTTTGGAGCAGAGTGGATTTTCTAAAGTATAGTATGGCGGGCGCAGCACTTTATAAAATTCAGTCCACGCCTTTTTGTAAAGCCACCCCCGCCCTATTTACAGTAATAAGAGTACGGTAAGTTTATTAACAGTAAACAGCACTTGTTCTCATTTTTGACATTTTCCCACAGTGACTCCGATTGCAGACCAGGGCACCATAAAAGCCCCCACCGCCTCAGCCGCTCCGTCTGAGAGTAAGTCCTGTCATTTCTTTATTGAGTTTGTGTTTTTTTTTTCTTTCTCTCCTACTGTAATTGTGTCTTTTCTTGGCGTGCCATTGTCCCACGCTGGTAGCGTCGGCCAATGGCAGCCTAGCGCAGCCCTGCGTAGTCAGCGTTGTGTCCATGTCAGGGGGGTGGGGGTGGAGCGTTGCTCCAATGCCTCTGATGCACAAAAGGAGGCAATTGCCACTGGCAGTACTAGTGTACATCCGGTACTGCACTGGCAAATGCCTCCTTTTGAAACAACCACTATCCAGGGCAGCCATAAGCAGGGAATGCGCAGCGGTACATTACAGTATGTGTCCTATCCACTTTGGAGCAGAGTGGATTTTCTAAAGTATAGTATGGCGGGCGCAGCACTTTATAAAATTCAGTCCACGCCTTTTTGTAAAGCCACCCCCGCCCTATTTACAGTAATAAGAGTACGGTAAGTTTATTAACAGTAAACAGCACTTGTTCTCATTTTTGACATTTTCCCACAGTGACTCCGATTGCAGACCAGGGCACCATAACAGCCCCCACCGCCTCAGCCGCTCCGTCTGAGAGTAAGTCCTGTCATTTATTTATTGAGTTTTTTTTTTTTTCTCTCCTACTGTAATTGTGTCTTTTCTTGGCGTGCCATTGTCCCACACTTGTAGCGTCGGCCAATGGCAGCCTAGCGCAGCCCTGCGTAGTCAGCGTTGTGTCCATGTCAGGGGGGTGGGGGTGGAGCGTTGCGCCAATGCCTCTGATGCACAAAAGGAGGCAATTGCCACTGGCAGTACTAGTGTACATCCGGTACTGCACTGGCAAATGCCTCCTTTTGAAACAACCACTATCCAGGGCAGCCGTAAGCAGGGAATGCGCAGCGGTACATTACAGTATGTGTCCTATCCACTTTGGAGCAGAGTGGATTTTCTAAAGTATAGTATGGCGGGCGCAGCACTTTATAAAATTCAGTCCACGCCTTTTTGTAAAGCCACCCCCGCCCTATTTACAGTAATAAGAGTACGGTAAGTTTATTAACAGTAAACAGCACTTGTTCTCATTTTTGACATTTTCCCACAGTGACTCCGATTGCAGACCAGGGCACCATAACAGCCCCCACCGCCTCAGCCGCTCCGTCTGAGAGTAAGTCCTGTCATTTCTTTATTGAGTTTGTGTTTTTTTTTTCTTTCTCTCCTACTGTAATTGTGTCTTTTCTTGGCGTGCCATTGTCCCACGCTGGTAGCGTCAGCCAATGGCAGCCTAGCGCAGCCCTGCGTAGTCAGCGTTGTGTCCATGTCAGGGGGGTGGGGGTGGAGCGTTGCGCCAATGCCTCTGATGCACAAAAGGAGGCAATTGCCACTGGCAGTACTAGTGTACATCCGGTACTGCACTGGCAAATGCCTCCTTTTGAAACAACCACTATCCAGGGCAGCCGTAAGCAGGGAATGCGCAGCGGTACATTACAGTATGTGTCCTATCCACTTTGGAGCAGAGTGGATTTTCTAAAGTATAGTATGGCGGGCGCAGCACTTTATAAAATTCAGTCCACGCCTTTTTGTAAAGCCACCCCCGCCCTATTTACAGTAATAAGAGTATGGTAAGTTTATTAACAGTAAACAGCACTTGTTCTCATTTTTGACATTTTCCCACAGTGACTCCGATTGCAGACCAGGGCACCATAACAGCCCCCACCGCCTCAGCCGCTCCGTCTGAGAGTAAGTCCTGTCATTTCTTTATTGAGTTTGTGTTTTTTTTTTCTTTCTCTCCTACTGTAATTGTGTCTTTTCTTGGCGTGCCATTGTCCCACGCTGGTAGCGTCGGCCAATGGCAGCCTAGCGCAGCCCTGCGTAGTCAGCGTTGTGTCCATGTCAGGGGGGTGGGGGTGGAGCGTTGCGCCAATGCCTCTGATGCACAAAAGGAGGCAATTGCCACTGGCAGTACTAGTGTACATCCGGTACTGCACTGGCAAATGCCTCCTTTTGAAACAACCACTATCCAGGGCAGCCGTAAGCAGGGAATGCGCAGCGGTACATTACAGTATATGTCCTATCCACTTTGGAGCAGAGTGGATTTTCTAAAGTATAGTATGGCGGGCGCAGCACTTTATAAAATTCAGTCCACGCCTTTTTGTAAAGCCACCCCCGCCCTATTTACAGTAATAAGAGTATGGTAAGTTTATTAACAGTAAACAGCACTTGTTCTCATTTTTGACATTTTCCCACAGTGACTCCGATTGCAGACCAGGGCACCATAAAAGCCCCCACCGCCTCAGCCGCTCCGTCTGAGAGTAAGTCCTGTCATTTCTTTATTGAGTTTGTGTTTTTTTTTTCTTTCTCTCCTACTGTAATTGTGTCTTTTCTTGGCGTGCCATTGTCCCACGCTGGTAGCGTCGGCCAATGGCAGCCTAGCGCAGCCCTGCGTAGTCAGCGTTGTGTCCATGTCAGGGGGGTGGGGGTGGAGCGTTGCGCCAATGCCTCTGATGCACAAAAGGAGGCAATTGCCACTGGCAGTACTAGTGTACATCCGGTACTGCACTGGCAAATGCCTCCTTTTGAAACAACCACTATCCAGGGCAGCCGTAAGCAGGGAATGCGCAGCGGTACATTACAGTATGTGTCTTATCCACTTTGGAGCAGAGTGGATTTTCTAAAGTATAGTATGGCGGGCGCAGCACTTTATAAAATTCAGTCCACGCCTTTTTGTAAAGCCACCCCCGCCCTATTTACAGTAATAAGAGTACGGTAAGTTTATTAACAGTAAACAGCACTTGTTCTCATTTTTGACATTTTCCCACAGTGACTCCGATTGCAGACCAGGGCACCATAACAGCCCCCACCGCCTCAGCCGCTCCGTCTGAGAGTAAGTCCTGTCATTTCTTTATTGAGTTTGTGTTTTTTTTTTCTTTCTCTCCTACTGTAATTGTGTCTTTTCTTGGCGTGCCATTGTCCCACGCTGGTAGCGTCGGCCAATGGCAGCCTAGCGCAGCCCTGCGTAGTCAGCGTTGTGTCCATGTCAGGGGGGTGGGGGTGGAGCGTTGCGCCAATGCCTCTGATGCACAAAAGGAGGCAATTGCCACTGGCAGTACTAGTGTACATCCGGTACTGCACTGGCAAATGCCTCCTTTTGAAACAACCACTATCCAGGGCAGCCGTAAGCAGGGAATGCGCAGCGGTACATTACAGTATGTGTCCTATCCACTTTGGAGCAGAGTGGATTTTCTAAAGTATAGTATGGCGGGCGCAGCACTTTATAAAATTCAGTCCACGCCTTTTTGTAAAGCCACCCCCGCCCTATTTACAGTAATAAGAGTACGGTAAGTTTATTAACAGTAAACAGCACTTGTTCTCATTTTTGACATTTTCCCACAGTGACTCCGATTGCAGACCAGGGCACCATAACAGCCCCCACCGCCTCAGCCGCTCCGTCTGAGAGTAAGTCCTGTCATTTCTTTATTGAGTTTGTGTTTTTTTTTTCTTTCTCTCCTACTGTAATTGTGTCTTTTCTTGGCGTGCCATTGTCCCACGCTGGTAGCGTCGGCCAATGGCAGCCTAGCGCAGCCCTGCGTAGTCAGCGTTGTGTCCATGTCAGGGGGGTGGGGGTGGAGCGTTGCGCCAATGCCTCTGATGCACAAAAGGAGGCAATTGCCACTGGCAGTACTAGTGTACATCCGGTACTGCACTGGCAAATGCCTCCTTTTGAAACAACCACTATCCAGGGCAGCCGTAAGCAGGGAATGCGCAGCGGTACATTACAGTATATGTCCTATCCACTTTGGAGCAGAGTGGATTTTCTAAAGTATAGTATGGCGGGCGCAGCACTTTATAAAATTCAGTCCACGCCTTTTTGTAAAGCCACCCCCGCCCTATTTACAGTAATAAGAGTATGGTAAGTTTATTAACAGTAAACAGCACTTGTTCTCATTTTTGACATTTTCCCACAGTGACTCCGATTGCAGACCAGGGCACCATAAAAGCCCCCACCGCCTCAGCCGCTCCGTCTGAGAGTAAGTCCTGTCATTTCTTTATTGAGTTTGTGTTTTTTTTTTCTTTCTCTCCTACTGTAATTGTGTCTTTTCTTGGCGTGCCATTGTCCCACGCTGGTAGCGTCGGCCAATGGCAGCCTAGCGCAGCCCTGCGTAGTCAGCGTTGTGTCCATGTCAGGGGGGTGGGGGTGGAGCGTTGCGCCAATGCCTCTGATGCACAAAAGGAGGCAATTGCCACTGGCAGTACTAGTGTACATCCGGTACTGCACTGGCAAATGCCTCCTTTTGAAACAACCACTATCCAGGGCAGCCGTAAGCAGGGAATGCGCAGCGGTACATTACAGTATGTGTCTTATCCACTTTGGAGCAGAGTGGATTTTCTAAAGTATAGTATGGCGGGCGCAGCACTTTATAAAATTCAGTCCACGCCTTTTTGTAAAGCCACCCCCGCCCTATTTACAGTAATAAGAGTACGGTAAGTTTATTAACAGTAAACAGCACTTGTTCTCATTTTTGACATTTTCCCACAGTGACTCCGATTGCAGACCAGGGCACCATAACAGCCCCCACCGCCTCAGCCGCTCCGTCTGAGAGTAAGTCCTGTCATTTCTTTATTGAGTTTGTGTTTTTTTTTTCTTTCTCTCCTACTGTAATTGTGTCTTTTCTTGGCGTGCCATTGTCCCACGCTGGTAGCGTCGGCCAATGGCAGCCTAGCGCAGCCCTGCGTAGTCAGCGTTGTGTCCATGTCAGGGGGGTGGGGGTGGAGCGTTGCGCCAATGCCTCTGATGCACAAAAGGAGGCAATTGCCACTGGCAGTACTAGTGTACATCCGGTACTGCACTGGCAAATGCCTCCTTTTGAAACAACCACTATCCAGGGCAGCCGTAAGCAGGGAATGCGCAGCGGTACATTACAGTATGTGTCCTATCCACTTTGGAGCAGAGTGGATTTTCTAAAGTATAGTATGGCGGGCGCAGCACTTTATAAAATTCAGTCCACGCCTTTTTGTAAAGCCACCCCCGCCCTATTTACAGTAATAAGAGTACGGTAAGTTTATTAACAGTAAACAGCACTTGTTCTCATTTTTGACATTTTCCCACAGTGACTCCGATTGCAGACCAGGGCACCATAACAGCCCCCACCGCCTCAGCCGCTCCGTCTGAGAGTAAGTCCTGTCATTTCTTTATTGAGTTTGTGTTTTTTTTTTTTTTCTCTCCTACTGTAATTGTGTCTTTTCTTGGCGTGCCATTGTCCCACGCTGGTAGCGTCGGCCAATGGCAGCCTAGCGCAGCCCTGCGTAGTCAGCGCTGTGTCCATGTCAGGGGGGTGGGGGTGGAGCGTTGCGCCAATGCCTCTGATGCACAAAAGGAGGCAATTGCCACTGGCAGTACTAGTGTACATCCGGTACTGCACTGGCAAATGCCTCCTTTTGAAACAACCACTATCCAGGGCAGCCGTAAGCAGGGAATGCGCAGCGGTACATTACAGTATGTGTCCTATCCACTTTGGAGCAGAGTGGATTTTCTAAAGTATAGTATGGCGGGCGCAGCACTTTATAAAATTCAGTCCACGCCTTTTTGTAAAGCCACCCCCGCCCTATTTACAGTAATAAGAGTACGGTAAGTTTATTAACAGTAAACAGCACTTGTTCTCATTTTTGACATTTTCCCACAGTGACTCCGATTGCAGACCAGGGCACCATAACAGCCCCCACCGCCTCAGCCGCTCCGTCTGAGAGTAAGTCCTGTCATTTCTTTATTGAGTTTGTGTTTTTTTTTTCTTTCTCTCCTACTGTAATTGTGTCTTTTCTTGGCGTGCCATTGTCCCACGCTGGTAGCGTCGGCCAATGGCAGCCTAGCGCAGCCCTGCGTAGTCAGCGTTGTGTCCATGTCAGGGGGGTGGGGGTGGAGCGTTGCGCCAATGCCTCTGATGCACAAAAGGAGGCAATTGCCACTGGCAGTACTAGTGTACATCCGGTACTGCACTGGCAAATGCCTCCTTTTGAAACAACCACTATCCAGGGCAGCCGTAAGCAGGGAATGCGCAGCGGTACATTACAGTATGTGTCCTATCCACTTTGGAGCAGAGTGGATTTTCTAAAGTATAGTATGGCGGGCGCAGCACTTTATAAAATTCAGTCCACGCCTTTTTGTAAAGCCACCCCCGCCCTATTTACAGTAATAAGAGTACGGTAAGTTTATTAACAGTAAACAGCACTTGTTCTCATTTTTGACATTTTCCCACAGTGACTCCGATTGCAGACCAGGGCACCATAACAGCCCCCACCGCCTCAGCCGCTCCGTCTGAGAGTAAGTCCTGTCATTTCTTTATTGAGTTTGTGTTTTTTTTTTTTTTCTCTCCTACTGTAATTGTGTCTTTTCTTGGCGTGCCATTGTCCCACGCTGGTAGCGTCGGCCAATGGCAGCCTAGCGCAGCCCTGCGTAGTCAGCGCTGTGTCCATGTCAGGGGGGTGGGGGTGGAGCGTTGCGCCAATGCCTCTGATGCACAAAAGGAGGCAATTGCCACTGGCAGTACTAGTGTACATCCGGTACTGCACTGGCAAATGCCTCCTTTTGAAACAACCACTATCCAGGGCAGCCGTAAGCAGGGAATGCGCAGCGGTACATTACAGTATGTGTCCTATCCACTTTGGAGCAGAGTGGATTTTCTAAAGTATAGTATGGCGGGCGCAGCACTTTATAAAATTCAGTCCACGCCTTTTTGTAAAGCCACCCCCGCCCTATTTACAGTAATAAGAGTACGGTAAGTTTATTAACAGTAAACAGCACTTGTTCTCATTTTTGACATTTTCCCACAGTGACTCCGATTGCAGACCAGGGCACCATAACAGCCCCCACCGCCTCAGCCGCTCCGTCTGAGAGTAAGTCCTGTCATTTCTTTATTGAGTTTGTGTTTTTTTTTTCTTTCTCTCCTACTGTAATTGTGTCTTTTCTTGGCGTGCCATTGTCCCACGCTGGTAGCGTCGGCCAATGGCAGCCTAGCGCAGCCCTGCGTAGTCAGCGTTGTGTCCATGTCAGGGGGGTGGGGGTGGAGCGTTGCGCCAATGCCTCTGATGCACAAAAGGAGGCAATTGCCACTGGCAGTACTAGTGTACATCCGGTACTGCACTGGCAAATGCCTCCTTTTGAAACAACCACTATCCAGGGCAGCCGTAAGCAGGGAATGCGCAGCGGTACATTACAGTATGTGTCCTATCCACTTTGGAGCAGAGTGGATTTTCTAAAGTATAGTATGGCGGGCGCAGCACTTTATAAAATTCAGTCCACGCCTTTTTGTAAAGCCACCCCCGCCCTATTTACAGTAATAAGAGTACGGTAAGTTTATTAACAGTAAACAGCACTTGTTCTCATTTTTGACATTTTCCCACAGTGACTCCGATTGCAGACCAGGGCACCATAAAAGCCCCCACCGCCTCAGCCGCTCCGTCTGAGAGTAAGTCCTGTCATTTCTTTATTGAGTTTGTGTTTTTTTTTTCTTTCTCTCCTACTGTAATTGTGTCTTTTCTTGGCGTGCCATTGTCCCACGCTGGTAGCGTCGGCCAATGGCAGCCTAGCGCAGCCCTGCGTAGTCAGCGTTGTGTCCATGTCAGGGGGGTGGGGGTGGAGCGTTGCTCCAATGCCTCTGATGCACAAAAGGAGGCAATTGCCACTGGCAGTACTAGTGTACATCCGGTACTGCACTGGCAAATGCCTTCTTTTGAAACAACCACTATCCAGGGCAGCCGTAAGCAGGGAATGCGCAGCGGTACATTACAGTATGTGTCCTATCCACTTTGGAGCAGAGTGGATTTTCTAAAGTATAGTATGGCGGGCGCAGCACTTTATAAAATTCAGTCCACGCCTTTTTGTAAAGCCACCCCCGCCCTATTTACAGTAATAAGAGTACGGTAAGTTTATTAACAGTAAACAGCACTTGTTCTCATTTTTGACATTTTCCCACAGTGACTCCGATTGCAGACCAGGGCACCATAACAGCCCCCACCGCCTCAGCCGCTCCGTCTGAGAGTAAGTCCTGTCATTTATTTATTGAGTTTTTTTTTTTTTTTTCTCCTACTGTAATTGTGTCTTTTCTTGGCGTGCCATTGTCCCACACTTGTAGCGTCGGCCAATGGCAGCCTAGCGCAGCCCTGCGTAGTCAGCGTTGTGTCCATGTCAGGGGGGTGGGGGTGGAGCGTTGCGCCAATGCCTCTGATGCACAAAAGGAGGCAATTGCCACTGGCAGTACTAGTGTACATCCGGTACTGCACTGGCAAATGCCTCCTTTTGAAACAACCACTATCCAGGGCAGCCGTAAGCAGGGAATGCGCAGCGGTACATTACAGTATGTGTCCTATCCACTTTGGAGCAGAGTGGATTTTCTAAAGTATAGTATGGCGGGCGCAGCACTTTATAAAATTCAGTCCACGCCTTTTTGTAAAGCCACCCCCGCCCTATTTACAGTAATAAGAGTATGGTAAGTTTATTAACAGTAAACAGCACTTGTTCTCATTTTTGACATTTTCCCACAGTGACTCCGATTGCAGACCAGGGCACCATAACAGCCCCCACCGCCTCAGCCGCTCCGTCTGAGAGTAAGTCCTGTCATTTCTTTATTGAGTTTGTGTTTTTTTTTTCTTTCTCTCCTACTGTAATTGTGTCTTTTCTTGGCGTGCCATTGTCCCACGCTGGTAGCGTCGGCCAATGGCAGCCTAGCGCAGCCCTGCGTAGTCAGCGTTGTGTCCATGTCAGGGGGGTGGGGGTGGAGCGTTGCGCCAATGCCTCTGATGCACAAAAGGAGGCAATTGCCACTGGCAGTACTAGTGTACATCCGGTACTGCACTGGCAAATGCCTCCTTTTGAAACAACCACTATCCAGGGCAGCCGTAAGCAGGGAATGCGCAGCGGTACATTACAGTATATGTCCTATCCACTTTGGAGCAGAGTGGATTTTCTAAAGTATAGTATGGCGGGCGCAGCACTTTATAAAATTCAGTCCACGCCTTTTTGTAAACCCAGTAATGAGTACATTAACTTTATTTAAACAGCACACTTTCTCATTTTTCTCATTTTCACACAGTGCCTCCGCTTGAAGACCAGGGCACCCTGCCCTTGATGGCCGCTACTGCCGCCTCAACCCCCACCTCAAGCGACGCCGCTCCTTCTGAGAGTAAGTCCTGTCCTTTCTTTATTGTACTGTACTGTATTTGTGTTTTTTTTTTCTTTCAAACTTGTATCTTTTGTTGGTGTGCCGTTGGGCGACGCTGTCAGCGTCGGCCAACGGCAGCCTAGCGCAGTCAACGTAGTGTCCCCGCTGCAGCCCTGCATAATCAGCATAGTGTCCATGTCAGGGGGGGTGGGGGTGGAGCGTTGCGCCAATGCCTCTGATGCACAACAAAGGAGGCACTTGCCAGTGGCAGTACAAAATCCTGTACTGCACTGGCAAATGCCTCCATTTGAAACAACCACTATCCAGGGCAGCCGTAAGCAGGGAATGCGCAGCGGTACATTATGTGTCCTATCCACTTTGGAGCGGAGTGGATTTTCTAAAGTACAGTATGGCGGGCGCAGCACTTTATAAAATCCAGTCCACGCCTTTTTGTAAAGCCACCCCCGCCCCATTTACAGTAATAAGAGTATGGTAAGTTTATTAACAGTAAACAGCACTTGTTCTAATTTTTGACATTTTCCCACAGTGCCTCCGCTTGAAGACCAGGGCACCCTGCCCTTGCGGGCCGTTACAGCCCCCACCGCCTCAGCCGCTCCGTCTGAGAGTAAGTCCTGTCATTTCTTTATTGTACTGTACTGTACTGTATTTGTGTTTTTTTATTTTTACTTTCAAACTTGTACTGTATCTTTTCTTGGCATGCAGTTGGCCGACGCTGTCAGCATCAGCCAACGGCAGCCTAGCGCAGTTAGCGTAGTTTCCCTGCAGCAGCCCATCGTAGTCATGCAAATTAGCGAGTAACTCTCACACAGTGCAGGTAAACGCCAGATCCCCTGCGCTGGTGGATGGGTAATCATGCGTGTACAATACTGTATTGTACAGGGGCCAATGTGTTTTATTATTTTTTACAGGGCCAGTCCAGAACAGACATCAGTGGCTGACCACCCCTCCTCGTCCTCTTTACCCCTTTGAATACACCAGTCCCTGTGCTTCCATCCGCCATGAAGAAGGTAAGCATTCCTGCGCAAACTGTACAGTATAGTAGGTGTGCGTAGCCCATTTTATTAGGGGGTGCACCATTCCAGGGGCATGTCAATCACTGGACATGTCCATCACCGCCTATTATTACACAAAAAGCCACACACTTTAATGCCCATTAGAGATACTGTAATTACACACACAGTAATGCCAATTCCACATACTGTAATGCCATGCACAGTAATGTCCATTCCACATAATGCCACACACAGTAATGCCCATTCCACATAATGCCACCCAACATACAGTACAGTAATGCCAATTACACATAATGCCACACACCATAATGGCCAACACTCATACTGTAATGCTACACACAGTAATGACCATTTTACATAATGCTACACACCATACTGCCCATGACACATTATGCCAGGGCTTGACCAATGTTTGTAAAACAGGGATAATAGAAAATGTGCGTTCCAATGGTGCACGTCAAAAATTTACACCGTAATGCCGATTACATGTCACACAGCCAATACATACTGTAGTAGACCACATGCCATAATGCCCATTACACGTTATGCCACACACCGTAATGCCCATTGCACTGCAAACTGTGATGCCCTCACTGTGATGCCCATTACATGGTACACCTCACACTTCGTAATGCCTATTACATGTCACACAGACATTACACATTATGCCTCAGACCGTGATGCCCATTCAACATTAAGCCTCATACCGTGATGCCCATTACACATTATGCCACACACCATGATGCCCATCACACATAATGGTACACACAGTAATGGCCATTACACTGAATGCTATACACTATAATGGCCATTACACATTAGGCCACATACTGTATTGCCCATTACACATTATTTGACACACATTATGCCACACACCGTAATGCCCATTACATACTGTACTGTACAGTATTATGCCACACAACTGCGGCTTACCTACAGTGCATTCTCATTGCTAGATGTTACATGCTTGATGCCAGGGATTTATTGCTCGATGCCAGGGATTACATCTTATTGCCCTGGTCTACATGCTCCATTCCAGGTGTCTCATGCTCGTTGCCAGAGGGTGTGAAATGCTAATTGCCAGGGGGGTGGGGTGAACTGCTCATTTCCAGGGGTAACATGCATTTTACCAGGGGTTCCATGCTACCTGAGAAGGGGGTGGTTAAATGCTAATTGACAGTGGAAGTTTCATGCTCATTGCTTGGGGGCACACTGCACACACTTTCGGGAAGCATTAAGCACTCTTCGTATCAGATACCTGCCGGAGCCGCAGCCTTCTTCCTTTTTAAACTGCATTGCCACATGCCAGAGCCACAGCAGCCTCCTTCCCTTTTGAGCTGCTGCCATATGCTGCACGTCATTTTTGTAAAGCCACCCCCGCCCTATTTACAGTAATAAGAGTACGGTAAGTTTATTAACAGTAAACAGCACTTGTTCTCATTTTTGACATTTTCCCACAGTGACTCCAATTGAAGACCAGGGCACCATTACAGCCCCCACCGCCTCAGCCGCTCCGTCTGAGAGTAAGTCCTGTCATTTCTTTATTGAGTTTGTGTTTTTTTTTTTCTTTCTCTCCTACTGTAATTGTGTCTTTTCTTGGCGTGCCATTGGCCCACGCTGGCAGCGTCGGCCAATGGCAGCCTAGCGCAGCCCTGCGTAGTCAGCGTTGTGTCCATGTCAGGGGGGTGGGGGTGGAGCGTTGCGCCAATGCCTCTGATGCACAAAAGGAGGCAATTGCCACTGGCAGTACTAGTGTACATCCGGTACTGCACTGGCAAATGCCTCCTTTTGAAACAACCACTATCCAGGGCAGCCGTAAGCAGGGAATGCGCAGCGGTACATTACAGTATGTGTCCTATCCACTTTGGAGCAGAGTGGATTTTCTAAAGTATAGTATGGCGGGCGCAGCACTTTATAAAATTCAGTCCACGCCTTTTTGTAAAGCCACCCCCGCCCTATTTACAGTAATAAGAGTACGGTAAGTTTATTAACAGTAAACAGCACTTGTTCTCATTTTTGACATTTTCCCAGAGTGACTCCGATTGCAGACCAGGGCACCATAACAGCCCCCACTGCCTCAGCCGCTCCGTCTGAGAGTAAGTCCTGTCATTTCTTTATTGAGTTTGTGTTTTTTTTTTCTTTCTCTCCTAATTGTGTCTTTTCTTGGCGTGCCATTGGCCCACGCTGGTACCCTGCGGGCATTCTACAGGCCCCCCCACCAATTGTTAATGTTGATTTATTATGACCAAAGGACAATAAGTGAAAAGCCTAGGTTACGTATTATGTCCGTAACCAGCGTACCTTTTATACCTACAGTAGGTACGTGCGAACAAATCGTGGCGCAGCGTAGCGTACCTTTATTGTGTATTATACACCAAAGAACCAATACCTTAATAATAGATCCCTTCGCAGTACTCTGTCTCTAATCTGCGAATACACCTTTAAGGACAGTGTCCGTAATATACCTTATCGCTATATGCGAATAACAGACGAGACCACAGTATTAAGGAGATAGAAACTCCGTAAATGATGTATTAAAGTCCCTAATGGACAAAAGGGGGTTACAGGAATAGGAAATAACAGGTATAACAAGTAATACAATAGTCTAACAATGAGTATAATAATCAAGCTCTGCTAGGGGAAGAAAAACAGACACAGGATACAATCAGCCAACAATACACCATTACACGTTATGCCACACACCGTAATGCCCATTGCACTGCAAACTGTGATGCCCTCACTGTGATGCCCATTACATGGTACACCTCACACTTCGTAATGCCTATTACATGTCACACAGACATTACACATTATGCCTCAGACCGTGATGCCCATTCAACATTAAGCCTCACACCGTGATGCCCATTACACATTATGCCACACACCATGATGCCCATCACACATAATGGTACACACAGTAATGGCCATTACACAGAATGCTATACACTATAATGGCCATTACACATTAGGCCACATACTGTATTGCCCATTACACATTATTTGACACACATTATGCCACACACCGTAATGCCCATTACATACTGTACTGTACAGTATTATGCCACACAACTGCGGCTTACCTACAGTGCATTCTCATTGCTAGATGTTACATGCTTGATGCCAGGGATTTATTGCTCGATGCCAGGGATTACATCTTATTGCCCTGGCAGCAGCCTCCTTCCCTTTTGAGCTGCTGCCATATGCTGCATGTCATATCGCACACTTACTGTACTTTACAGTAATAACCATACAGTAACTAGTGTATTACAAGTAATAATAATAATAATAATACTACAGTAATAAAAACTTTATTTTTAAAGCATATTTTCTCATTTTTCCACAGTGCCAAGGGTACAAGAGGACGAGGCAGCCTCCACCCCTCATCCAAATCCACCCATGGATAGAGGTAAAGTACAGTACAGTATACTGTAGTAATAGTAATGCTTACTGTACTGTAAAGTACAGTATTCAACATGTACAGTATTTCTGTTCTAAAACTGTACATTGTTTGTTTGTTTATTTTCACAGAAGAATTAAGAAGAGTGGTGCAAATGCTGCAGGGGATAATCAATCATATTTTCAATTTATTATTACGATTAATATAATTTTTTTTTTTTTTTTAATAAAAAATTTATAACAATCATTACTGTCAGTACGTTTCATTAAAGATGGTTTGCAGTTTGTAATTATTACAGTACAGTCTACTGGGCAGGTGTCAGTACAGTACATCTTTCCAAAACTTCTTTACACAGTACCATACAATTCGAATCATGTGTGGGGACTTCAAATACAGTATAATAAAAAATAAAATAAAAAAAACACAGCACATTAATTTAAACAGGACAAAGTCATACAGTATTTTAGGTACAATAATTTAAAGTACTGTTGGTCACAACAAAGCTTTTTGCAAGGCAGTGGCTGTCCTTTGTTCTCTATCCAAAACACGCTTGATTTTGCTCATTGTAGAGTGGCATGTGGTGGATAAGGGGAGAAGAAAAAAGAATAGCATTAGTACTGAATGGTCACAAGGGTTTCGGGGGGGGGGGGAGACATGTTGGCAGGGGAAGGGGATGGGAGAGAGGGAGAGAGATAATGTACAGTAAGATCATAAACTTACTTTTTTTCCATTTCATTGCCTGTCCTTTGTTCTCTGTCCCAAACACGCTTGATTTTGCTCATGGTAGAGTGGCATGTGGTGGATAAGGGGAGAAGAAAAAAGAATAGCATTAGTACTGAATGGTCACAAGGGTTTCGGGGGGGGGAGACATGTTGGCAGGGGAAGGGGATGGGAGAGAGGGAGAGAGATAATGTACAGTAAGATCATAAACTTACTTTTTTTCCATTTCATTGCCTGTCCTTTGTTCTCTGTCCCAAACACGCTTAATTTTGCTCATAGTAGAGTGGCATGTGGTGGATAAGGGGAGAAGAAAAAAGAATAGCGTTAGTACTGAATGGTCACAAGGATTTCGGGGGGGGGGGGAGACACATGTTGGCAGAAGAAGGGGATGGGAGAGAGGGAGAGAGATACAGTAATGTACAGTAAGATCATAAACTTACTTTTTTTCCATTTCATTGCCTGTCCTTTGTTCTCTGTCCCAAACACGCTTGATTTTGTTTATGGTAGAGTGTCATGGTGGATAATGGGAGAGAAGAATAAAGAATAACGTTAGTACTGAATGGTCACAAGGGTTTCGGGGGGGGGGGGAACATGTTGGCAGGGGAAGGGGATGGGAGAGAGGGAGAGAGATAATGTACAGTAAGATCATAAACGTACTTTTTTTCCATTTCATTGCCTGTCCTTTGTTCTGTGAGTACTGTAGATGCCAGTTTGAAGAGACGCTTCCAGTTGCTGTGCTACAGTAAGCACGTCCAGCGTGTAACTCTGGGCATCCGTAGCAATCCATTTAAAGTGTCCTTTATCTTTGTACAATCAGCCTTTGTAAGCTCAAATTTTCCCATGAGCCGTGTCACTATATCGAGGCGCAGATTTTCTGGGATTGCAAATTTATTACGTTGACCATCAAAATTGACCCGATTGCACCAATTCTTATACAGGTCAAAAGAAACATGCTCTTGGAAAATCTGTTGTGCATAACGGTGCATTTCCATCTTCGCTGCTTCAAAGAGAGTGTTGACACCCTCAGCTGTGATGACTTTGAGTGGCATGTCAGGCAAGGAAATCCCCACAGCGCACAATTCTTTGGGTATGCTTCTAGGTGTTCTTTCATGTAGAGGTGATGTTCTTTGATGTTGAGGTAAGGTTGCGACGATCATATTTCCAGGGGACAATTGGGATGATGCAACCATTACAGTGTCCATGTTGTTAGAGGCTTGGGATGGTGCATTGTGTCTGTCAGCCAACCAGTGAGATGTCAGTGGGGTACTTGTTAAGTTGGTCTGACGTTGTTGTGTATCTGAAGCATTATGTGTGGCAGGCAACCAGTGAGATGACACTGGTGTTGTGTCCATGTTCACCAATTCATTTGGTAAAACAGTTTCTGTGTCCACGCTAGGGCTGGCCAATCGGTTGGATGAAGCTGGTGTCATCTCCAAATCAGAAAAGTGGAAAGATGTGGTTGGTTGGGTCATTTCCAAGTCAAAATCCTCTGTTTCAAATGCATCAGGGCAGTCAAATTGTGATTGTACTGGATTAGATGTTGTGGGTGTAATGGGTGGCCCTGTAGCAGCTTGCCATTGTTTGGCTTGAGCAAGCATGTCATTCAGACCTCCTGACAGCACTTTAATTTGTCCTGTCAGTACATCAATTTCCGCTTTCAGTTCATCCACATGTACAGACAGTCCATTGTTTTGGGTTTCCAGGCGGGTCATCTTGCCCAAAATGTCTCTCACCAGCCCTGTGCAGCTACATTGTGGTGAGTTGTGATCCAGAAAGTTAAGTTTCCTACGGGACGGTGATTGAGATTTTTGTTCAAGAGGTGTAATGTGAAGCTCCAAAGGGTGCAAGTCATTATCTACGGGAACTGACACATCTGTCACTGTGTTAATGTCTTGCTGTGCATCAGTGTTAATGTCTTGCACCAGACAGTCATCGTGCAATTCTCCTCTAGTCGCGAACAAAGACTTGTTCTTGGCCTTGGCATTTTTCCGTAGTTTGACAACAGGAATATTTTCTTTTCCTGCTTTCTTCTTAACGATATTATTTTTAATGTTTGGCACTAATGCAGCCATTCTCTTGGGACATGCAAGTGTAGGTTCTCCAGAATAGAATTTTTTTGTTTTCACCATCTTCAGTAGGCAGTGCACTCTACAATACACAACAATAAGATTCAAGTTAATACAGTACATACAGTACAGTACAGTACATTAGTTACAGTACAATACAGTAGCATACAGTATTGTATTATGGTATTACAGTAGTGAAAATTAGGTACTTGTGACTTATTTGGGCGCCCGATTTTCTTCATCGCACCTAAAAATCGCGTCAAAATGCATCGCATACAATCATACAATTGACCCCATTTTTTATTGTATTCCCACCCTGATGGCTAAATGCCCCCATTGTTAACGCCACCCCACTATCAACGCCAACCCGAAGCGTGGCGAGCGGCGGCGTTACGCGTCCTCCGACCTTTTCATACCCCCACTATCCACGTCGGCGTGGAGTAGATTTTATATAGTGTGGCGAGCGCAGCGAGCCACCGAGGGAGGCCGAAGCGTGGCGAGCCCCGCGAGGGGACCCGGATACCTGTGAAGCCCGCGAGGGGACGCGTATAGCTGTGAAGGTATCCACGTCCGCTCGCCACGCTTCGGGCTCGGTGGCTCGTTGCGCTCGCCACACTATATAAAATCAACTCCACGCCGACGTGGATTGTGGGGGTATGAAAAGGTCGGAGGACGCGTAACGCCGCCGCTCGCCACGCTTCGGGTTGGCGTTGATAGTGGGGTGGCGTTAACAATGGGGGCATTTAGCCATCAGGGTGGGAATACAATTAAAAATGGGGTCTGGGGGGCCATTTCACATATGAAACAGGCATCTGGGTACATCTGTACATACAGTATTAAAATCGCATCAAATCGCATCGCATGCAATACAATAGCATACAATGCAACAGCAATTTTATCTTCAAAGGAATTTCAAGGGAAATCGCATCAAATCGCATGCTTAGGGTACTGGCATACAATTTCAACATTGGCTGCCCAGATACTGTAAGTCACAAGTACCGAAAATTATGTGACCGTACTGCATAGACATGAGCTTTTTTTTTCAATAAAAGGGATGAAGCGATAAACAAAAGTACAGTACGTTAACAGATGGGGCTTAGACAGACAGACTAGGAGGGGTGGAGGCAGGGGCGGGCTGGGCCGGGGGGCAGGGTGCCATCTGCCCCCCAGGCCGCTCTGGCAGGTGTGCTGCGGGCCGCGCCGCCGCGCCCGTTTCTGAGGCCGCATTGCCGTTTGTTTGTTTTTTTCACTGCCGGCGGCCATGTTCCTGTGGTTTTTTAAATGATGTCTGCGGCCACAGGAACATGGCCGCCGGCCTCCACGGCTACGTGGAGGAGGGCTCCGGCCGGCAGCCTGTTCCCTCTTATCCCCAGTGGCAGTCGGCAGACGCTGGGTGCAGTGTGGACGTCATGACGTTGACGCCTCCCACCCACGCGTCTGCACTCAGAGACTGGAGGAAGGCTGGGGCCGCCCGCAGAGCAACTCGTGGGGGCCGCTTCAGGAGGCCGCAGAGAGGGGAACAGAAATTTGTGGAGCCGCAGCAGGACAGGAGGAGCCTGGTCGAGGATAAAACACAGGACAGTAGTAAGTTAACATGATCTAAAACAGTATCTGCTGTGCTGTTTCATGTATATTAATAATAATGCAATGACACCACAGGCTGCTCCACCTGTATAATAATTTGTGTCATGGCATTACTATTAATAATAGTAATGCCATGACACAAATTAGTATACAGGGGGAGCAGCTGTGGTCATGGCATTACTTTTATATTATACAGGTGGAGCACCCTGTGGTGTTATTATTATTGTACAGGGGGAGCAGCCTGTGGTGTCATGGCATTATGCCATGACACCACAGGCTGCTCCCTCTGCATAATAATAATGCCATGACACCACAGGCTGCTCCCCCTGTATCATATAAAAGTAATGCCATGACACCAAAGGCTGCTCCCTCTGTATAATAATAATAATGCAATGACACCACAGGCTGCTCCCCCTGTATAATAATTTGTGTCATGGTATTACTATTGTTATATTATACAGCGGGAGTAGCCTGTGGTGTCATTGCATTATTATTATACAGCAGGAACAGCATGTGGTGTCATTGCATTATTATTATTATACAGAGGGAGCAGCCAGTGGTGTCATGGCATTACTTTTATATTATACAGGGGGAGCCACCTGTGGTTTCATAATTATTATTGTACAGGGGGAGCAGACTGTGGTGTCATGGCATTATGCCATGACACCACAGGCTGCTCCCTCTGTATAATAATAATGCCATGACACCACAGGCTGCTCCCCCTGTATAATATAAAAGTAATGCCATGACACCACATGCTGCTCCCTCTGTATAATAATAATAATAATGCAATGACACCACATGCTGTTCCTGCTGTATAATAATAATGCAATGAATTAATAAAAAATTTAATAAAAAAAAATCAAAAAATAAACTGGTACAGTATTCTGGTTCTCCGGATACGAACACCCACAGCTAGGGGATTTTGTACACAGCTAGGGGATTTTTTACACAAATACAGTATGACTGAGTCTGCGAAATAGTCTATTAATATGCGCAAAAATCCCCCCCACCTGCGAAAAAATACGTTACTGTATTAACAGTATTACACCAACAGTATTTACAGTAGCACAGATTATACGAGAATACCCATAGTAGCAGCCTGCAGTAGCCCACCCTAATAGAGTATTGTCATCGCTAGTCGGGGATCTGCGGCCTATACACACCAGGCAATTTTAACACGTACAATATTCTAAATGGCGCTATCTCACTGCACTGTACTGTATGTGGCATCCATGTTGATCCCTAAAATGGCGGAAAATCACGATACCACGTGATCCTATTGCTGTGACTACTTCAATTACAAGTACAGTATGAGTGGGAAAAAATGCGAAATGATCCGTTATTTACGGTATTACAACAATATTACGGACAATACCCCAATCCAGGATTTATTACACATTATACGGACAATACCCATAGCGGCAGCCTGCAGTAGCCTAATAAAGTATTCTCATCGCTAGTCGGGGAACTCTGGACCATACACACCAGGCAATTTTCAGATGAAAAAC
The DNA here is from genome assembly GCF_055691185.1 of Crinia signifera. Classification (NCBI taxonomy): domain Eukaryota; kingdom Metazoa; phylum Chordata; class Amphibia; order Anura; family Myobatrachidae; genus Crinia; species Crinia signifera. The sequence goes on from NC_139225.1 coordinate 123,063,888, forward strand.
GTCTAGTGTGTATGATCCTCAAGAGAATCATGCACTGTTCATTATGGTACTTACTGTATGGTACAGTACCTGAAGCAGAAGTGCAGTAAGTGGGAGGGAAAGTTGATCCTGCCCTCGCAAATGTAGCGGGGGATCTGCGTCCCATACACACCAGGCAATTTTAACACATTGTACAATACTGTATTCCAAATGGCGCTACTGTATTTCTACTGCACTGTGCAGCCATCTCGATTCCCAACATGGCTGAAAATCACGATACTGTATCACATGTGCTCCTATTACTGACTGAGCCTGCGAAACAGTCCGTAAACATGAGAAAAACAGCGGTCCCCTCGTTTGAGGAAAAAATACGTGTTTTACGGAATTACACCAATGGTATTACGGAGAGAACTAGTATTTAGCAGCCTACAGTAGCCCACCCTAATAGAGTACTGTCATCGCTAGTCGGGGATCTGCGGCCCATACACACCAGGCAATTTTAACACATTGTACAATATTCTCAATGGCGCTATCTCTACTGCACTGCACTGAACGTGTAAGCCATCAAAAATCACGATATCACTACTCGATACAGTATACAGTAAGTCTGCGAAACAGACTCTAGTATTTACGGACAATACCCATAGCGGCAGCCTGCAGTATCTGAATTCAGTATACACAGCAGGCGATTGTATACAGTATTCTGCACCGGGTGCATTTGAACAGTAGGGAAAGAAGGGAAACATCTTCATTTAGGGAAGGGTGGGAACCGAGCGCTTCCGCGCAGGGACCGTTTTGTAGTGCTGCTTACTGTATACTGTAATGCAGCAATCAGTCAAATATACAAATGACTGTACTACTGTATAGTGTACTTACTGCTCCAGCGAGAAGATACAGTACTCTTCTTGCGGAAGGAAGGCAGTATGATGGTAACGCTTGGTAGAACAGGAACGCAGCAACAACTTGACTTTGGATTCAGCAGAATGAATAGTCCAGGTGTACAGGTACAATCTCGTGCTTGTATACAGGCAAGAGATGAAGAGACGATCCGTAGCAATTCTACACGGTTAGATGCAGAAAAACAAACTGGATAGTTTGACAATTTTAGTATCTGTAGCTGAATTTATGCTGGCAGAGACAAAGGAAATCCTTCATGAAGCTGATAGGTGCATTTGAATTATGTACAATTACCAGCGAAACAAAAAGGCAGACTGCAATTAACATATGACTGCAATCAACATCTTATTGTCTGAGGTGTCGGTCTGTGTCTGAGTTTGGAGAAATCTATTGTTGCGGAAAAAAAACGTTCTCTGTAGCGCAGTACAGTATGTACAGTATGGGTATTAACTATCGTGTACATGGATACCTGCCATTGTGAATTTTTGTTTGTGGAAAAGTCAGAAAGAATTTGATAAGCACCAACTACTGTAACTACAGTACCTGTATTGGTTTAAAAAAAAAAAAAGAACGTTTAAAAAATAAAAATATAATGTAACCAACTGAGGATCGAACTACTGATACTGAGATAGTGAAGCCGTGCCTCTACCCGCTAGGCCACTATTGCCTGTGATTTTACTGCTGGCAGATGGTTAGCATGGCTTCTGCACCAATCAAATACAGTTCATGACCATCCAGTACGTCACTGCGGCTGCGAATAAAAGAAAATAACTCTGTCCGTAAAGTAAGGACAAAATCCGTAGTGTAAAGTATGATACTGTAGGTCCTCAAATAATGTTTTAAGTAGTCATCCAGCAATAGCAAAGGTTAGCATGGCTTCTGTACCAATTACATAAATGACCGTACGTAGCTGCTTCTGCGAATAAATACTGTACGAACTGTCCGTAAACTAAGGACAAAATCCGTAGTGAAAAGTGGCTGGTTAGCAAAGGTTAGCGAATTTTATCCCGAAACACGGTCCTCAAGGCAAGGAGTTTTACCTGAAAAGCTAAATCTATTTTGCGAAAAAAACCGTTCTCTGTAGCGCAGTATGTACAGTATGGGTATTAACTATCGTGTACATGGAGGCCTGCCATTGTGAATTTTTGTTTGTGGAAAAGTCCGAAAGAATTTTATAAGCACCAACTACTGTAACTACAGTACCTGTATTGGTTTTAAAAAAAAAAAGAATGTTTAAAAAATAAAAATATATTGTAACCAACTGAGGATCGAACTACTGATACAGGGAAGCCGTGCCTCTACACGTTAGGCCACTGTTGCCTCTGAATATAGTGATAGCAGATGGTGAGTATGGCTTCTGCACCAATCACATACAGTTCATGAACATACAGTACGTCACTGCGGCTGCGAATAAAATAAAATAACTCTGTCCGTAAAGTAAGGACAAAATCCGTAGTGTAAAGTATGATACTGTAGGTCCTCAAATAATGTTTTAAGTAGTCATCCAGCAATAGCAAAGGTTAGCATGGCTTCTGTACCAATTACATAAATGACCGTACGTAGCTGCTTCTGCGAGTAAATACAAACACTCTGTCCGTAAAGTAAGGACAAAATCCGTAGTGAAAAGTCGTGGCGGCCACTGTTTTGTAGAAGAGATTTTTACGCATGCGCTGTACTGTTTGGGAAAAGTGACATCTGGTGGTCAATGAGTGTAAGTGCAGGTTACATTTACAAGATTACGTTACGTTATAACGCGATCTATAACGGGACTATAGCGCAAGGAGCAGGGGCGATCCAGGCGCGATTTGCATGGCGCACTTTATGCGCAACGCAGCCACGATGTACTTGGGCATAACTGTATGCCATTTTGGATTATGATTCTTTCTTTTAATAAGAAAAATACCGAAAGTGCATTTATCGGTATCAATCATACGTATTATAAGACTAATCGAAATTTGAATATAGTTGCTATTGAAACAATAAAAAGCTTTGTCAGAAGTGGGATTTGAACCCACGCCTCTTTACAGAGACCAGAAAGCCCTTTAACAGGAAGAACGGATTCTTGAGTCTGGCGCCTTAGACCGCTCGGCCATCCTGACAAGTACATTGTGGATTATGATTCTTTCTTTTAATAAAAAATATACTGAAAGTGCATTTATCGGTATCAATCATACGTATTATAAGACTGATCGAAATTCGAATGTAGTTGCTATTGAAACAATAAAAAGCTTTGTCAGAAGTGGGATTTGAACCCACGTCTCTTTACAGAGACCAGAAAGCCCTTTAACAGGAAGAACGGATTCTTGAGTCTGGCGCCTTAGACCGCTCGGCCATCCTGACAAGTACATTGTGGATTATGATTCTTTCTTTTAATAAAAAAACTACTGAAAGTGCATTTAACGGTATCATCCATACGTATTATAAGACTAATCGAAATTTGAATGTAGTTGCTATCGAAACAATAAAATGCTTTGTCAGAAGTGGGATTTGAACCCACGCCTCTTTACAGAGACCAGAAAGCCCTTTAACAGGAAGAACGGATTCTTGAGTCTGGCGCCTTAGACCGCTCGGCCATCCTGACAAGTACATGTTCATGGCTGAAAATGTATGCCATTTTGGATTATGATTCTTTCTTTTAATAAAAAAACTACTGAAAGTGCATTTATCGGTATCAATCATACGTATTATAAGACTAATCGAAATTTGAATATAGTTGCTATTGAAACAATAAAAAGCTTTGTCAGAAGTGGGATTTGAACCCACGCCTCTTTACAGAGACCAGAAAGCCCTTTAACAGGAAGAACGGATTCTTGAGTCTGGCGCCTTAGACCGCTCGGCCATCCTGACAAGTACATGGTCATGGCTGAAAATGTATGCCATTTTGGATTATGATTCTTTCTTTTAAAAAGAAAAATACTGAAAGTGCATTTATCGGTATCAATCATACTTATTATAAGACTAATCTAAATTTGAATATAGTTGCTATTGAAACAATAAAAAGCTTTGTCAGAAGTGGGATTTGAACCCACGCCTCGGAACAGAGACCAGAAAGCCCTTTAACAGGAAGATCGGATTCATGAGTCTGGCGCCTTAGACCGCTCGGCCATCCTGACAAGTACATGGTAATGGCTGAAAATGTATGCCATTTTGGATTATGATTCTTTCTTTTAATAAGAAAAATACTGAAAGTGCATTTATCGGTATCAATTATACGTATTATAAGACTAATCGAAATTCGAATGTAGTTGCTATTGAAACAATAAAAAGATTTGTCAGAAGTGGGATTTGAACCCACGCCTCTTTACAGAGACCAGAAAGCCCTTTAACAGGAAGAACGGATTCTTGAGTCTGGCGCCTTAGACCGCTCGGCCATCCTGACAAGTACATGGTCATGGCAGAAAATGTATGCCATTTTGGATTATGATTCTTTCTTTTAATAAGAAAAATACTGAAAGTGCATTTATCGGTATCAATCATACGTATTATAAGACTAATCGAAATTTGAATGTAGTTGCTATTGAAACAATAAAAAGCTTTGTCAGAAGTGGGATTTGAACCCACGCCTCTTTACAGAGACCAGAAAGCCCTTTAACAGGAAGAACGGATTCTTGAGTCTGGCGCCTTAGACCGCTCGGCCATCCTGAGAAGTAGATGAGTGTGACTGAAAATGTATGCCATTTTGGATTATGATTCTTTCTTTTAATAAAAAAAATAATGAAAGGTTGGGGTTGGTGTGTTGATGGGATAACTTTATTCCTCTGATCTTCCACAGTTTCTACTGAATACATTTCTTTAATTTATTAAGCTGCATGTTGCTTTGAAATAAATGTGGTCAAGATATCTATGTCGAAAACAAGAACAAATAAAACACAAAGAACTACTAACTGCATTTATCGGTATCAGTCATACGTATTATAAGACTAATTGGCAGTTGAATGTAGTTGCTATTGAAACAATAAAAAGCTTTGTCATAAGTGGGATTTGAACCCACGCCTCTTTACAGAGACCAGAAAGCCCTTTAACAGGAAGAACGGATTCTTGAGTCTGGCGCCTTAGACCGCTCGGCCATCCTGACAAGTACATTGTGGATTATGATTCTTTCTTTTAATAAAAAATATACTGAAAGTGCATTTATCGGTATCAATCATACGTATTATAAGACTGATCGAAATTCGAATGTAGTTGCTATTGAAACAATAAAAAGCTTTGTCAGAAGTGGGATTTGAACCCACGTCTCTTTACAGAGACCAGAAAGCCCTTTAACAGGAAGAACGG
>NC_139225.1:123074038-123091538 GCF_055691185.1 Crinia signifera
ATTTTACAGGAAGAACAGATTCTTGAGTCTGGAGCCTTAGACTGCTCGGACATCCTGACAAGTACATGAACATGACTAAAAATGTATGCCATTTTGGATTATGATTCTTTCTTTTAATAAAAAAAATAATGAAAGGTTGGGGTTGGTGTGTTGATGGGATAACTTTATTCCTCTGATCTTCCACAGTTTCTACTGAATACATTTCTTTAATTTATTTATTTATTTATTTATTTATTTTTTTATTCATCAATCTTTATTTTAAATTCATTTCATACAAAAGACAATTACTTTTCACAAACATAATACATAATACACTTAAAATTACAATACACATACAGGTCACCGTCTTATCTAGTGTTTACTCTTATACTTCATATCTATTCTAATTTATCTGCATGTTGAAATAACCTTTTCGGAGCAGTGTCGTCGGCGGTAGTCCAATCCACTGTAGTATACATTTATAGTGGTTGAATTCTTACTATTATAGTTTTTATTTTTATTTTATTTTTTATTTATTATCTTTTTTCTTTCTTTCTCTTCCCCACCTGGGTTATATCCATTAGTGTCTATCTATAACATCGTTTGGTTCTCCATTATTGTACATGTCTTTAGTAATAGAAAAAAACATTCTAGAGAAAAAGAGTATTACATTAAGAAAACACCCCCCCAATATTATTTATGTCTGGATTTAATCCATTAGTGCCTATCTATAACACAATTCAATTCTTCAATATTATACGTGTTTTTAGTGGTGAAGAAAAAAAAAAAAAAAAAAAAAAAAAAAAAAAGAGAACAAGCAACAAACAAGTAAAGAGAAAAGCCCTTCTACCCTCCCTCTTCCCCTCCCTTCTCAAATCACTTATGTTTATTAATGTGTCTTATTTAGTGTTACTTAGTGTGTTTTTATATTTTAACACGTAAAAAGGCCCATTCGTCCTTTGTGACATTTTTATTTCTAGTATTAACTAATTGTGTTTGTGTATATTAATACTCTATATTTCCCACCATAACCCTCTTTATTACTTTATAACCCAACATATATCGTTTTCCATTTATTATTTTTCCCTTTAATCATCCACCCGACTGCTCTGATCTGGGCCTTGATCTTCCTCTATTTCATTTATTCTATACATGCTAGAGTCGCACCATCTATCCCATTTACTATGGAGTTTGGCCATTGCGTTTCTTGTATTGAACATGTATTTCTCATGCTTAATCACATCTTTTACTAGGGCTCTCCATTTTACTATTTCTGGTTGTGCTGCAGAAAACCAAGTACGCGCTATCATAACTTTTGCTAAAGTAATCAGACTTATAATATATGGGTATAGCTGTGTTGAATTGCCTCCCTCCATTCCTAATCCAAATAAACATATCCTGGGGTTTAGCCGGGCAATGTTAGGCACTGTGACCCTGACATCTCTCCATACTTCTTCCCAAAATAGCTGGATTTTAGTGCATCCCCATATCAGGTGCCAGAAGTCCGCCCCTTCTTCTGCACACTTAGGACATCTTGTATTATCCCTTAAGCCTGCTCTGTGTAGCATCATCGGTGTACGATATACCCTATGTAGGGTGAAGAAGTGTACCTGTTGGTATCTTACACATGAAGTGGCATTTTTTAATAGCCCTATTACTCTTTTCCAATTCTCTGCTGTTAATGGTCCTATATCATTTTCCCATTTGATTTTGAGTTGGTCTAATAATTGAGGATTTTGGTTTGCATTAATATTCGCATATAGTTGTGCTATTTGTCCTTTCTTACTCATTTTACGCAGTGTCATTTTGACAGGTGATGTAGAAATTTCCAGGGTTTGTCCTGCAAATTGCCTTTCTATGGCGTGCCTCAATTGCAGATATCTATAGAAATTGCTATTTGATATTTCAAATTCATTCTGCAGTTGATTAAATGATTTAAATTGACCATTATTATATAATTGTCCTATTTCTAGTACACCTTTTTTTTGCCAGATATTGTTCATAGATAGCTTGTCTAGTTCTAAGTATTTTTTATTGAACCATATAGGGGTTTCTGCCTCTATTCCTGCCCATTCGAACAGTGTATGCACATATCTCCATACCAATGCTAATTGGCGGAATGTTGGGGCGATTCCTCTCAAAGAGTGACCCGATAACAGAAAGTGTATTGGAGCTTTCCACATTCCTAGCTGTTCCCCTACGAGGGCTTTTGTCGTGGGTTCTAATTTGTTAGTCACCCAGGCTTTCATAACCGCCATTTGTGATGCTACATAATAATTCCTCAGGTTCGGGAGAGCCAACCCTCCTTCTTCCTTTGGTTTATATAATGTTTTAATTGCCACTCGGGCCTGCTTATTCTTCCAGATAAATGAAGATAGTATTTTTTCTATAGCTGTAAATGTTGACTTGGGGATATACACAGGTGAATTTTGCCATACATATAGATATTTTGGTTGCATAATCATTTTAAACATGTTTATGCGTCCGGTTACTGTTATTGGCAATTTCCTCCATGTGTGTATCTTTTCCTTAAAACCTGCTGTAATTGGGTCAACATTCAACCTCACGTATTCCTGGACATCCGGAGTTATCCAGATTCCCAGGTACCTGAGCTTGAGTGTCCACCTCAGTGGATATAGATCCCGATGCTCATCCGGTATTTTACCTGATACTGGAAGTATGCTTGACTTTTCCCAGTTAATTCGCAGTCCTGAGACTGCGCCAAAACTGTTCACCAGGTCAAGCATAGCCTGTATATTGTTTTCTGGCTCTTGCAAGAATACCAGCATGTCGTCAGCATATAATGCCACGACATCTACAATTTCTCCAATCCTTATTCCCTTTATTTGAGGGTCTGACCGGATTTTGCAGGCTAATGGCTCTATTGCCATAGCAAACAATGCTGGCGACAGGGGGCATCCCTGCCTGGTTCCTCTCCCTAGATCAAATGTATCCGATACATATCCATTTATGGATATCATGGCGGACGGAGAGGTATATAGCATTTGAATCCACTTAATGAGCCTTGATCCGAACCCCAGCTTCTGAAGCACCGCCCATAAATAATCCCAGTTAACAGTGTCGAAGGCCTTGGCGGCATCCAAAGATACCACCAAGGCCCTCGACTCCGCACTCCGATCTCTCTGCAAATGACAAAACAGGCGCCTCAAATTCTGGGTTGTCGTTCTTCCTGGTATAAAACCGGATTGGTCAATATGTATAATAGATTCTATCACCCTGTTTAGCCTTGTGGCCACCACCTTAGCCAGAATTTTGACGTCTGTATTTAACAGCGAGATGGGTCTGTATGAGTCTAGGGAAAGTGGATCCTTTTCTTTTTTTAGTATTAGAATTATTACTGCCTCCAGCATTGTAGGTGGAAGAGAGCCCCATTCAAGCAGCATGTTAAATAGCTCCGTTAGGGGATGAAGAAATCTCCATACTTCTTGTATACCTCTGTGGGTATCCCGTCCCTCCCTGGTGCCTTGTTGGCTGGGAGGGAAGAGATAGCCTCTGCTATTTCTTCTTTTGTGTATGGGGCTTCCAACATATTTGCTTCTTCAGCCGTTAAAGATGGCATGGGAATTTGTTGTAAGTATTCATGCAGATCTCTTTCAGTGTATCTCTCCCTAGACCCATACAGTTCTGCATAATATGCACGGAAAACCTCGGTTATATCTTTCCCGGAGTAGCACATTTCACCTGCTGAATTTTTAATGTTTGAAATTAAATTACAGCTATTTTCCTCCTTGGCTATAAAAGCCAGCTGGCTGCCCCCTATCTCTCCCTGAAAGTACTGGCGGTGTCTACTAAACTGTGTTCTCCGTTTGGATTTATTGTAAAGGTACTCTACCCATTCCTCTCTCGCATCTATCATATTTATCTTATTACTTAATGAGCAGGAGTTGATGTATTTCTCTTCTAACTGGCAAACTTTATTTTCCAATTCACTTTCCTTACTTCTACTCTCTTTTTTAGCTTCTGATATCTTTTTTATAAAGGACCCTCTTATTACCGCTTTCATGGCATCATGTTTTATTGCTGGGTTTTGATATGCACTGTTATCTACTACATAGTTTTCCCAGTTTACTTTCATTTCTGCGTTTGTATCCACCACGTCCAACCAGAATGGGTTTAGTTTCCATCCTGTTTTCCCTCTATCCTGGTTTAGGTCGATTTTTAAATGTATTGGTGAATGGTCTGAAATCCCTTTAGACAGATATTCTATTCTAGTTACTGCAGGGGCCAGTATAGGGGATATTAAGAAAAGGTCTATTCTAGATAGCGTGTTATGGGTTGGTGAGTGGCAGGAGAATTTTAGAACCCCCGGATTCCTACTCCTCCATATATCCACCCAACCTATCTCTGAAACTAATTTTGCGAATGGTGTCAGTTTGATTTCACCGTCTATCACTATCTGGCTCTTATTACCTCTCCATCTATCATACTTACTGCACATTATATTATTATAATCCCCCATGCATATAACCGGGACTTCTGGGGAATCAGATATGAATGTTAATGCTCGTTGCATAACATCACTGCTATACGGGGGAGGAATATACATTGCCAGTATATACATGGGTTTATAATTCACCACAGCTTTTAGAAAGATGTATCTACCATATGGGTCAATAAGGCTTGTTTCTACTTGAAATTTCAGTGATTTTTTTATCAGTATTGTGACACCCCTAGAATTATTTGTAAATGTGGAATGGAAGGTTAAGCCTATCCATGGCTTTTTCACAGCTTTTACTTTATCACCGCATAGATGTGTTTCTAGCAAGCAGATGATATCTGCGTCATATTTTCTAAGTTGGGACATAACTAGTGATCTCTTTATTTTATTATTGAGTCCCCTAACATTCCAGCTCACCAGACCTATCCCTTTTATACGATCATTCATGATTTATCAAGCCCAAATACATATATCATGCAGTTCATTTCCATATATAGCATATTGGTATATTCTATTGATTTTTGGTGACCTGACATACACATAACACATAATGCAATTCCTATACATATATACAACATTTAACAACCCCTCCCTCCTCCCTAACCCACCCTGTATAACCTCTACCCTTAAGGTATACCTAAATCCCTGGATCCTGTGAACTCCCATACTCTTTCTTCTTCGTGGGTATCAGAGCCCACAAGCTCCCATGATCTTGATGGAGCATGGAGCTCCCACACACCTTTTTTATTATAATTTCTTTATTCCTGGTCTCGTATTACTATTTATAAAGGGGAAACAAACAAAAAAAAAAAAAAAAAAAAAAAAAAAAGGGGGGGGGGAAAGGGTTTTTTATACCCACTAATTTTATCTCAATTTATACATTATATACCCTTGACAAATTTTCTATGGATCATGGGGTCGGGGGAGGAAGATGGTATTAATAATCTACCCAATGAGGTCTTGATCAATAGATAGATTCCAGTAAGGGGTAGTATCTCCCTTGTCCCAGGCCTCATGCCCATTTAATACAGTTTAAATCCGGAAAAAAAAAAAAAAAAAAAAGGGATTTTAAAAGTTTCCCTCTTCCCAAGAACATTCCCCCTAGCAGTTATTGCTTATTTATTTTTAATGTTTTTTTCTTTTTTCCAGCCAGTCCTCGACTTCTTTTGGATTTGAGAAAAAGCTTGTGGTATTCTCATAAATTACTCGCAATCTTGCAGGGAAGATCATGGAGTATTGGATATTTAAGTCTCGTAAAGCCTTTTTAACATGCACAAATCCTGCACGATTTTTTTGCACTTCGATGGCAAAGTCTGGGTAAAGCGACACTCTGTGGCCTTCATATGTGATCTGTCCTTTTTCACGGGCTGCTCTTAGGGCAGCATCTCTATCCTTATAGTGCAATAGTCGGGCTATCAATGTTCTTGCGGGGGCACCAGGTAGTGGCGGTCTCGAAGGTACCCTGTGTGCTCGTTCTACAGCAAACTGCTGGGTAAATATTTCAATTGAGAAAGTCTGCTTGAGCCATTGTTCAATAAATTTTTCTGTATCGCTCCCCTCTACTCGCTCTGGGAGCCCGACTATACGAATATTATTTCGCCGGAGCCTCCCCTCCATATCTGATACTTTTGTTTGTACATTTGAAATTTGAGCGGAGAGAGTTTCCACTTTTTTTATCAGTGGAGCAGTAGTATCTTCCAATTGTGAAATACGAGTCTCCGTTTCCTGTACTCTTTCTCTAATATTTTGAAGGTCTTGCCTTAATAGAGAAACATCCGATTGTACTTGGCCAATCCTCTCTGTTACCCTCTGTTCTGAGGCATTTATTGCCTGCAGGATTTGTTGTGTCGACTGTGTCGGCTCTACAATTGAGGTTTCCAATTCTACCCTGGAAGAGGGGGAACTTGGCACACTTTGTGAGGCGGCCTTAGAGGTTTGTGTGTTGCGGGCGAATTTTTCTAATTTAGCCGCGGCAGCTGTTGCTGCTGCTGCACCTTTCACCATTTTTTCCGCCTTTTTTATTTGCTTTGAAAAACAATGCTCAATATTACACACTGTGTTTTTTGTCTCTGTTACAGTAGGCCGCAACCGCAGTATACAATTGAGGATATTATGTTAGCCAGTTCTACTCAATCACAATCACAATGTTCCAGCGACCGAATGTCCCGGTATAGAGAAAAAAAAAAATAAGTAAATTGCAGATTACCTGCTTTTGGACTCTTGACTCAGCATATGTCCATGGTACAGTGTATTAAGTTGTCTGCTGCAGATGTAATCGCCTCTGCTTCGCTATCTCCACCGTCCAATAGTGCAGCTCGATGCCCAGCAGGCTAGTTACTGACCCCAACAATCTCTCCTTGCCTGGCCCTCTAGCCGGGTCTCCTGTAGCACACGGGGCAGTATCTGGAGCTCAGGGGGTATATCCTACCGGGTCCTACACCGGGCCTCCGAACTTAGGTGGTTTCTTGCTGGTAGACACTCGTCCGGTATACTTGCAGCTTTATCAGCCTTAAATTTCAGCGCCTCAGCCCAGTCCCCTGCGTCTCACAGCCAGCCTCCAGTCCCCTGGGCAGCCCCTTCAAATACCGCTGTGGCTGGCAGATGCCACAATATCCGCGTGGCCACTGATCCTCAGCGTCACCAGTCCTCTCCTGCACTTAGCTGGCCAGGGTCAGGATATCGGTGTCCTGCTCAGCACTACTGGCTCTCTCCCGTCTGTGCACGCCGTCTATCGGGGAGTCATCGGGGTAAGGATAAGGCGATTCATGTGGTATTGCTGACTCTGTGTGCTCCGTTTGCCAGGTTCAGAGTGCGGTGGTTTGCCCACCGTTACCGGCCCGCTCTCTCTCTCTAGACGCTCCGTCAGCCGTGACCAGATTACCGGCGTCGCACTCTCTCCTTTCTGTGCGCTCCGCCGGAAGCGCTACACCGCGTCACCGGGAAGTCGGGTCCCGACTCTCCTCTCGTCCCCGCTCACCCGGCAGCGCGTTCCCTGTTCCACGTCCTCCGCACAAGGGGAATCAATCTCGCCCAGCCGGCTTGCAGTGAGTAACCACTGGCATTTTACTTTCTGCAGATAACACGGATGGTGCCTGCTGCTAGAGGGGTAGTTTTTCTAGCGAGATCAGGGTTTCATTGCGGATAGTGTGCAGGAGCTACAGCGTGCTGCTGCTACTCCATGCTCCTCCAGACCCTAAGAGATCCATTTCTTTAATTTATTAGGTGGCACGTTCCTTTGAAATAAATGTGATCAAGATATCTATGTCGAAAGCAAGAACAAATAAAACACAAAGATCTACTAAGTGCATTTATCGGTATCAGTCATACGTATTATAAGACTAATTGGCAGTTGAATGTAGTTGCTATTGAAACAATAAAAAGCTTTGTCAGAAGTGGGATTTGAACCCCCGCCTCTTTACAGAGACCAGAAAGCCCTTTAACAGGAAGAACGGATTCTTGTGTCTGGCACCTTAGACCGCTCGGCCATCCTGACAAGTACACGAGCGTGACTGAAAATGTTTGCCATTTTGGATTATGATTCTTTCTTTTAATAAAAAAATAATGAAAGGTTGGGGTTAGTGTGTTGATGGGATAACTTTATTCCTCTGATCTTCCACAGTTTCTACTGAATACATTTCTTTAATTTATTAGGTGGCACGTTGCTTTGAAATAAATGTGATCAAGATATCTATGTCGAAAACAAGAACAAATAAAACACAAAGAACTACTAACTGCATTTATCGGTATCAGTCCTACGTACTAATTGGCAGTTGGAATTAGTTGCTATTTTTTTTTTTTTAGTGTGTTGATGGGATAACTTTATTCCTCTGATCTTCCACAGTTTCTACTGAATACATTTCTTTAATTTATTAGGTGGCACGTTGCTTTGAAATAAATGTGATCAAGATATCTATGTCGAAAACAAGAACAAATAAAACACAAAGAACTACTAACTGCATTTATCGGTATCAGTCCTACGTACTAATTGGCAGTTGGATGTAGTTGCTATTTTTTTTTTTAATTGAGTCTTTATTTTTGTATTTTTTCCATATAAAAAAAACATTTACATGTATACATATACCAACAAACAACGCTACACAGTACACAAATACATAAAAGCGAGTACATAGAACATACCATTGCACATTGTATTTATATCAATAGTTGGGTCTTCTTGACTATTTTCATATACATGGGTTATCAGATTTAATATAGATTGATCCTCCGTTCCTTTCTTATTACATCCTATTTCAGCCTCCCTTCATACTTATAGGAACTATCCACCCTTATCTCCAACACCGCTATCCCTCTAGACAAGGAATCAAAAAAAAAAAAACATATACTTTCATCCACTTTCTATGTAAACATATTCCTTATAGTGCACATATATTTATATTCTAACACTTATTTTATATTGTGTTTATTTGCTCCTGCGAGCTTCCAACCAATTATCTAGTGAAAGTTACCTAGGTTATCTATATTTACTTTTCTTTATATACATATTCCTTATAGTGCACATATCTTTATATTCTAAAGCTCCTTTTATATTGTGTTTATTTGCTCCTGCGAGCTTACATCCTTTTATCTAGTGAGAAAAAAAAACAATACTTAAGTGTTAATTCTCCTTAGTGTAACATCCAACTTTATTCTTATTCATATAGATACTTTTTTGCTATACCTTTTATACTTATATATACATAAAAAAAAAAAAAAAATTTAATCCTTTAAGTCATTACACACACTGTAATATGTTGAGCGGTTCCAGTTATTCCATATACTATAATACTTTGGAGACACCCCCCGGGATGCATATACAAATTTCTCATGTCTATTAGTGGAGTTTACCAGCATAATCCATTCAGCCACTGCCGGACCTTTAGAAGCCAACCATTGGCGGGCAATTATAACTTTAGCAAGTGAGGTCAGATTTTTAAACAGCTGTTTCATATCTCTTGTTATTCCTACTTCTTTACATACCCCCAGAATCATATTAAGTTTATTTAACGCGACTTTTGGAATACCAATCTGTTCGAGAATGCTACCTACCCCTCCCCAAAAAAGGCTCACTATTTTACAGTCCCATAGCAAATGTATAAAAGACGCAGCCGCTATACCGCATTTAGGGCATTTATCTGATCTAGAGTGTGTGTATTTCTTCATACGGACAGGTGTCAGATAGATCCTATGGAAGATATTAAATTGTATCTGTTGTACCCGCATGGAATTGGTCGCGTCTTTAAGTCCAATCAGAGCATGTCGAAAGCAAGAACAAATAAAACACAAAGATCTACTAAGTGCATTTATCGGTATCAGTCATACGTATTATAAGACTAATTGGCAGTTGAATGTAGTTGCTATTGAAACAATAAAAAGCTTTGTCAGAAGTGGGATTTGAACCCCCGCCTCTTTACAGAGACCAGAAAGCCCTTTAACAGGAAGAACGGATTCTTGTGTCTGGCACCTTAGACCGCTCGGCCATCCTGAAAAGTACATGAGCGTGACTGAAAATGTTTGCCATTTTGGATTATGATTCTTTCTTTTAATAAAAAAATAATGAAAGGTTGGGGTTAGTGTGTTGATGGGATAACTTTATTCCTCTGATCTTCCACAGTTTCTACTGAATACATTTCTTTAATTTATTAGGTGGCACGTTGCTTTGAAATAAATGTGATCAAGATATCTATGTCGAAAACAAGAACAAATAAAACACAAAGAACTACTAACTGCATTTATCGGTATCAGTCCTACGTACTAATTGGCAGTTGGAATTAGTTGCTATTTTTTTTTTTTAGTGTGTTGATGGGATAACTTTATTCCTCTGATCTTCCACAGTTTCTACTGAATACATTTCTTTAATTTATTAGGTGGCACGTTGCTTTGAAATAAATGTGATCAAGATATCTATGTCGAAAACAAGAACAAATAAAACACAAAGAACTACTAACTGCATTTATCGGTATCAGTCCTACGTACTAATTGGCAGTTGGATGTAGTTGCTATTTTTTTTTTTTAATTGAGTCTTTATTTTTGTATTTTTTCCATATAAAAAAAACATTTACATGTATACATATACCAACAAACAACGCTACACAGTACACAAATACATAAAAGCGAGTACATAGAACATACCATTGCACATTGTATTTATATCAATAGTTGGGTCTTCTTGACTATTTTCAGATACATGGGTTATCAGATTTAATATAGATTGATCCTCCGTTCCTTTCTTATTACATCCTATTTCAGCCTCCCTTCATACTTATAGGAACTATCCACCCTTATCTCCAACACCGCTATCCCTCTAGACAAGGAATCAAAAAAAAAAAAAACATATACTTTCATCCACTTTCTATGTAAACATATTCCTTATAGTGCACATATATTTATATTCTAACACTTATTTTATATTGTGTTTATTTGCTCCTGCGAGCTTCCAACCAATTATCTAGTGAAAGTTACCTAGGTTATCTATATTTACTTTTCTTTATATACATATTCCTTATAGTGCACATATCTTTATATTCTAAAGCTCCTTTTATATTGTGTTTATTTGCTCCTGCGAGCTTACATCCTTTTATCTAGTGAGGAAAAAAAAAAAAACAATACTTAAGTGTTAATTCTCCTTAGTGTAACATCCAACTTTATTCTTATTCATATAGATACTTTTTTGCTATACCTTTTATACTTATATATACATAAAAAAAAAAAAAAAATTTAATCCTTTAAGTCATTACACACACTGTAATATGTTGAGCGGTTCCAGTTATTCCATATACTATAATACTTTGGAGACACCCCCCGGGATGCATATACAAATTTCTCATGTCTATTAGTGGAGTTTACCAGCATAATCCATTCAGCCACTGCCGGACCTTTAGAAGCCAACCATTGGCGGGCAATTACAACTTTAGCAAGTGAAGTCAGATTTTTAAACAGCTGTTTCATATCTCTTGTTATTCCTACTTCTTTACATACCCCCAGAATCATATTAAGTTTATTTAACGCGACTTTTGGAATACCAATCTGTTCGAGAATGCTACCTACCCCTCCCCAAAAAAGGCTCACTATTTTACAGTCCCATAGCAAATGTATAAAAGACGCAGCCGCTATACCGCATTTAGGGCATTTATCTGATCTAGAGTGTGTGTATTTCTTCATACGGACAGGTGTCAGATAGATCCTATGGAAGATATTAAATTGTATCTGTTGTACCCGCATGGAATTGGTCGCGTCTTTAAGTCCATTCAGAGCAGAGCACCAACTCGCCTCGTCAAGGAGGGAAATATCCTTCCATTTTGACTCTAGTATCCCCAGTTCCTCAGATTGTGAATAGGCGTGGAGAAACCTATACATTTTAGATAGACATTTACCCCCCCCTCCCTGCCCTAATGTTTTAATGAACCTTTTACACGGGGAGTCCTCTATCGTTCGCCCATCTTCTTTTTCAAATTGGACCAAGGCACTCCTTATCTGTAGGTACTTATAGAATGCTTCCTTAGGTAGACCAAATTCCACCTGCATCTGGGTAAAGGACTTCAACCCCCCATCCACGTACCACTGTCCAATGGAGCTTACCCCTTTGTCGTTCCACCATCTCACACCCTGTTGTTCTTTCAAATGGCTCACCGTTTGTAAATACATAAAAGGAGTGTCAGGGTCCAACTTGTCGTATTTAGTAAGCTTACATGACCATATCCAGACTTTAACAGCCTGACATATTATCGGAGGCAGATTCCTACCCAACCCCTTCATCATCAATCTCTGTATGGGGGCAATCCCTGGATTCACACACCTTAATATATTTATCAACTCCTCTGTGCCCTCATCAGGTCGTACCCATGAGCATAGGTGTACCATCTGGGCCGCAATATAATATACTTTAAATTCTGGTAGGGCAAGTCCTCCCTTATTTCTATCGCGGCTCAGAGTGTCCAACCTTACCCTAGGTCGCTTATCCCTCCACACAAAAGATGAAATGATACTTTTAATTTTCCTAAAATACTGATCCTTAAAAAAAACTGGGGACTGCTGTACTATATACAAAAATTTAGGCAACACTATCATTTTAAGCAAATTTACCCGTCCTATTTGGGATAATGGTAATTTAGACCAACTCCGGCATTTAGCCCTAAGTTCACTTATAAAGGGAACAACGTTATCTATGATGAAATCTACTGAATTATTCGACATTACAATTCCCAGATATCTAAACCTTTCCACCTTATTTAGTGAAATTTCACTACTCAAGGTTAAGTCCTCTTGTTTACTAAGTTGTATATAATTAGATTTATTCCAATTCATCCTCAACCCGGAGTACTCCCCAAATTCCTGAAGATTTCCTATCACCATATGTAGATCTCGCGGTTCCCCCAGTCCAACCAATAAGTCATCCGCATATAGTGATATTAAATTTCTCCTAGCGTACCCTGTCTCCTGATCCCTCTTCAGTATCGATCTTAACTGACAGGCCAAGGGTTCCATCGCCATGGCAAATAAAAAAGGGATAAGAGGACACCCCTGCCGGGTACCTCTATAAAGGTGGAAGGGGGGAGAAGTAAATTCATTAATCGTCACCCTAGCCATCGGGTTCTGGTATAGAAGCGATACCCGTCTTATAAACCCATCTCCAACGCCAAACTCATGGAGTACCTGCCACAAAAAATTCCACTCGACCGAGTCGAACGCCTTGCACGCATCAAAGGATGCGAGCAATGCGTCCGACCCGTCGCATTTGGCACATTGGAGATAAGTGTAAGCCCTTCGAATGTTAATCATTGTCGATTTCCCTGCCATGAAACCCGTCTGATCTGGGTGAACTACTTGTTCAATTACCTTCCTGAGCCTATTTGCTAATATTTTTGCATATATTTTTGCATCAGCGGAGATCAGCGAAATGGGCCGATATGAATCAACCCTAGTCGGGTCCTTCCCGTTCTTCGGGATTACAATTATCGTGGCTTCTGTCATTGAGGTAGGAGTGCGCATCTCCTCCTCCATAGTCACAAAAACATTTAAAAGCCTTTGGCCCAGATCGCTGATATACCTCTGATACACCTCCATGGGGAGGCCATCCAATCCAGGTGCCTTGCCTTTCGGAAAAGAATGAATTGCTATTGTCACTTCTTCTAACGTCAGTGGTGAATCCAAGGATTCCCTTGCACAGGGAGATATTTTAGATAGGTTGATCCTCCTCAAATAAGTCCCTATTTCTTCTTCTCCACAATTAGAGCGAGACCTATACACACTCTCAAAATGTGACGCAAAGACTTCAGCAATCTTAGGGGCTTCACATATTACTTCATCTGATTCTGTCTTTATCATCGAAACTATATTTGGTGGCCTATCCTGTTTTACCAGGAAGGCTAAAAATTTTCCAGCGCGATCTGAATTAGCATACCACGCATGAGACTTAGCAGTCAGCCTTCGACACGTCACATCTTGAAGGTATTCTACCCACTCATTATGGGCCGATTGCCAGGCTATTCTATCCACTTCCAATCTGCTCCCCAGAAACTTATTTTCTAGCCCAACCATCCTTGCCTCTAATTCTTTTACCCTCTTTTGATTTGACTGTTTGGCAAAAGCAATTCTTTTAATAAAGATGCCCCTTAAATATGCTTTGAAGGCATCCCACAAACACGTATTTTCAACTGTCCCCCTATTTTCACTAAAGAATTCTACTATTATCGCTTCTATTTCATCCTGATCTCCTATTTGAGAGAGCCAATACGGTTGCAGCTTCCAGTAACGGTATCCCGTCTCTATCGTCAGATTAATTTGTATACATATTGGCGAATGGTCGGAAATTCCACGCGCCTTGTATTCTACCTGGGTGACTTTATCCATGATCTGGTTAGAAACCAATATCATATCTATTCTTGAAAAGACTTTGTGTGCAGATGAATAGCAGGAGTACTGCTGGAGTTCAGGATTCCTCAACCTCCACGGATCCTGTCATCCAACTGCACCTACAAAGTTAGCGAATCTATTGTCTTCTTTAACCTTGTTATTACCAGACCCGTTCCATCTATCTAAACATGTCGATAGAACATTATTAAAATCTCCCAGGCAGACTACCCCATTATCTGGAAATGATGCTGCAAATTCCACAGCTTGTTTAACATCATCATATGCAAACGGGGGTGGGATGTACACTGTAAGAATACACATATTTACGTGCTCTATAGAACACTGCAAGAATATGAATCTTCCCCCACTATCTATCTTTATTGTTCCTGCCTTGAAAACCAAGGATTTTTTTATCAATATTGACACTCCCCTAGAGGAGGATGAAAAGGGTGAATGATACAAATGACCTATCCATGGTCGTTTCAAGGAGGCCAAGCGATCCCCACATAGATGTGTCTCCTGTAAGCAGATAATATCTGCTTCCATATTCTTGCACTGTTTAAGAACTAAAGCTCTTTTAACCCTACTGTTCAGCCCTCTGACGTTCCAGGTCATTATTCTAACCATATTGGAATGCTAACAATAAAAAAGAAAAAACGGATAGATATATATGCTTGCCCATCCTTGGACTAAGCAGCTGGCATAGGGACCATGCCCTCTGCTCACAAAAAAAAATCGTCAAAAACAAACTCAACCACATCATATGATACATTTCTCCTGTACTCGCTATACATATACAAAGACAAACAAACACCCCCCCTCCCCCCCCACCCCTCCCCCCTCCCTGTATAACCTAAAAACCTAGGCATACCTTCTATCAACAATCCCCCCTACAGATTACCCCTTAACCCCTAATTTGCACACAGATCAATACACTAATGACCACCAAAGAGGCCGACCCCTCCCCCCCCCCCCATAGCTCACCGCTCAAGTATTATATTTTTATACCAAGGAAAAAAACAAAAGGGGGAAAAAAAAAAAAAAAAAAATAATGCGGTCAATCCCCATTCCGGCACTTGTATCCCCACTTTTGAAAGAGGAGAATAAGAAAAAAGGAAAGCAAACAAACAAAAAAAAAAATAAGCATAAACATAGCATAGTACACTTGATGCAAATACACTAGGTCACCAATGTCAGACCCCCAAATGTGGAAGGCTAGCTGGACCCCAGCTGTTTTCTCCCCGGATGTGTGCTATCCAGCCAGCCGGCCGCATCCTCTGGGGTAGAGAAAAACTTGGTAGCACCATCTGACACTATTCTTAATTTAGAGGGATAGAGCATCGAATAGTGCAGTCCCAGTTCTCTAAGACGGTTTTTAATGGTTTTAAATTTTGCTCGGTCTCTTTGCACGTCCACCGAATAGTCTGGAAAGACCGAAATTCTTTTTTCATTAAAGCAAAGCTCCCCTTTCTCCCGTGCCAATCTCAGCACCAAGTCCCGGTCCCTAAAATTAAGCAATTTGGCAATCATTGTGCGCGGGGGTCCCCCCGGAGGAGGTGCCCGTCCAGGAACTCGGTGAGCTCGCTCTATAGCAAATTGTCCTGAGAAGGCCCCTTTGCCAAACAACTGTGTTAGCCAGTCCTCCAAGAATTTTTCGGGGGCATTGCCCTCAATACGCTCTTCAAAACCTATAAAGCGGACGTTATTTCGTCTTAAACTTCCCTCCATATCAGACATTTTTAGTCGTACATCTGCCAATTGTCCTGACACCCAATTAACTTGTTTCTGTAATGGGGCCACAATGTCCTCCACCGCCGCAACACGATTCTCCACCTCCCCCACTCTTTCACGGATTTTTTGTGCATCCTCTCTGAGCAGGGTAATATCTGATTGCACTTTATGTATTTGTACCAAAAGGCGGGTCTCACAGGTATTGATTGCCTCCAACACCTGCTGCAACGTAACCTCGGGTTGCTGCGGGGTCTTATTTTCTTTAATCGGAGTTGTTTGGGGGGTGCTTGTTTGCGAATTATTACCCGCCTGGGACCTGGCAAATCTCTCGAGTCTGGCCGCAGCTGTACTCTGGCCTGTTTTGCCCATGTTGATGCCTGTTAATGTGTATTTGCACAGTAGAAATTACTTGGGGCCAGGTCTTTACTGCCACCTTGACAGAGCTGGTCAGGGAGGGTTTTTCACCAAAACTGGTTTAATTCAGAAAGATGTGTGCCACTATATACTCAGTGCAGTCTCTTTAGTAGAATACTCTCAGCCCTGGGTATATACTCACTTAGAGTTGTCGTTAAAGTCACGAATTAGTGAATGTTTTTCAATCACAAGGCTCACAGTGTTTATCATACATCCACTCTAAACAGATCAATTTCAGTTTTGCTCACCACTTGCTGATCTCTTTTGCCTTTCTTTATGCTTATCTCCTGCTGCAGATAGTTTGTCTGTCTTCCCCGTTGTCATGGACCCTCCAGCCTCCGATTTTCTACTCCCTCCAGCCTTGAAACTCCTTCTGTTAACCGCATTTACTGTGTTCGGGCTTTTTCACAGGGCAGCGCCTCTCACTCGTGCCCTGGACACAGCCCCAGCTTCTGTAGTTAGCGTGCCTTGCTCCGGCGTCCTCACACAACGCCTGGCAGGCACTTACAGGATCTGACAGACACCCAGATGTACAGGGTCTGTGCCTCTCCGCCTGCGACTGCTTCTTATCCGGTTCGCGTCTCTCACACGCACCCGGAGCTTGTCTGCGGCCGTACAGGAAAGCCGCTCGGCCGCTACGTCATTCGCCGGCGTTCTCAGTTCCTTCCGGCTTCAGCGGAGCAGCACACGGAGGTGCACGGAGGCACAAAGAGACACAGCGGCCCGATTATCACTCCCTCACGTGGAGACGGACACGGCGGCAGCAAGGGCTCACAGGCTGGGTAGGTTCACCGGTTCATGGGGAGAGACGCCAACATAGACGGTAGCCATGGGGGAGGTCAGAAGCCCGCCCTTACGCACATCCTGCCGTGGTCACGCCCATCCCCCTTGCACGTGCCACTACAGCACCAAAAGGATGTAGTTGCTATTGAAACAATAAAAAGCATTGTCAGAACTGGGATTTGAACCCATGCCTCTATACAAAGACCAGAAAGCCCTTTTACAGGAAGAACGGATTCTTGAGTCTGGCGTCTTAGACCGCTCGGCCATCCTGCCAAGTACATGAAC
>NC_139225.1:123096538-123099038 GCF_055691185.1 Crinia signifera
GCTGAAAATGTATGCCATTTTGGATTATGATTCTTTCTTTTAATAAGAAAAATACTGAAAGTGCATTTATCGGTATCAATCATACGTATTATAAGACTAATCGAAATTCGAATGTAGTTGCTATTGAAACAATAAAAAGCTTTGTCAGAAGTGGGATTTGAACCCACGCCTCTTTACAGAGACCAGAATGCCCTTTAACAGGAAGAACGGATTCTTGAGTCTGGCGCCTTAGACCGCTCGGCCATCCTGACAAGTACATTGTGGATTATGATTCTTTCTTTTAATAAAAAAACTACTGAAAGTGCATTTATCGGTATCAATCATACGTATTATAAGACTAATCGAAATTTGAATGTAGTTGCTATCAAAACAATAAAATGCTTTGTCAGAAGTGGGATTTGAACCCACGCCTCTTTACAGAGACCAGAAAGCCCTTTAACAGGAAGAACGGATTCTTGAGTCTGGCGCCTTAGACCGCTCGGCCATCCTGACAAGTACATGGTCATGGCTGAAAATGTATGCCATTTTGGATTATGATTCTTTCTTTTAATAAGAAAAATACTGAAAGTGCATTTATCGGTATCAATCATACGTATTATAAGACTAATCAAAATTCGAATGTAGTTGCTATTGAAACAATAAAAAGCTTTGTCAGAAGTGGGATTTGAACCCACGCCTCCTTACAGAGACCAGAAAGCCCTTTAACAGGAAGAACGGATTCTTGAGTCTGGCGCCTTAGACCGCTCGGCCATCCTGACAAGTACATGGTCATGGCTGAAAATGTATGCCATTTTGGATTATGATTCTTTCTTTTAAAAAGAAAAATACTGAAAGTGCATTTATCGGTATCAATCATACGTATTATAAGACTAATCGATATTTGAATGTAGTTGCTATTGAAACAATAAAAAGCTTTGTCAGAAGTGGGAATTGAACCCACGCCTCTTTACAGAGACCAGAATGCACTTTAACAGGAAGAACGGATTCTTGAGTCTGGCGCCTAAGACCGCTCGGCCATCCTGACAAGTACATGGTCATGGCTGAAAATGTATGCCATTTTGGATTATGATTCTTTCTTTTAATAAGAAAAATACTGAAAGTGCATTTATCGGTATCAATCATACGTATTATAAGACTAATCGAAATTCGAATGTAGTTGCTATCAAAACAATAAAATGCTTTGTCAGAAGTGGGATTTGAACCCACGCCTCTTTACAGAGACCAGAAAGCCCTTTAACAGGAAGAACGGATTCTTGAGTCTGGCGCCTTAGACCGCTCGGCCATCCTGACAAGTACATTGTGGATTATGATTCTTTCTTTTAATAAAAAAACTACTGAAAGTGCATTTATCGGTATCAATCATACGTATTATAAGACTAATCGAAATTTGAATGTAGTTGCTATCAAAACAATAAAATGCTTTGTCAGAAGTGGGATTTGAACCCACGCCTCTTTACAGAGACCAGGAAGCCCTTTAACAGGAAGAACGGATTCTTGAGTCTGGCGCCTTAGACCGCTCGGCCATCCTGACAAGTACATGGTCATGGCTGAAAATGTATGCTATTTTGGATTATGATTCTTTCTCTTAATAAGAAAAATACTGAAAGTGCATTTATCGGTATCAATCATACGTATTATAAGACTAATCGAAATTCGAATGTAGTTGCTATTGAAACAATAAAAAGCTTTGTCAGAAGTGGGATTTGAACCCACGCCTCTTTACAGAGACCAGAAAGCCCTTTAACAGGAAGAACGGATTCTTGAGTCTGGCGCCTTAGACCGCTCGGCCATCCTGACAAGTACATGAACATGAACATGAACATGACTGAAAATGTATGCCATTTTGGATTATGATTCTTTCTTTTAATAAAAAAAATACTGAAAGTGCATTTATCGGTATCAATCATACGTATTATAAGACTAATCGAAATGTGAATATAGTTTCTATTGAAACAATAAAAAGCTTTGTCAGAAGTGGGATTTGAACCCACGCCTTTTTACAGAGACCAGAAAGCCCTTTAACAGGAAGAATGGATTTTTGAGTCTGGCGCCTTAGACCGCTCGGCAATCCTGACAAGTACATGGTCATGGCTGAAAATGTATGCCATTTTGGATTATGATTCTTTCTTTTAAAAAGAAAAATACTGAAAGTGCATTTATCGGTATCAATCATACGTATTATAAGACTAATCGATATTTGAATGTAGTTGCTATTGAAAAAATAAAAAGCTTTGTCAGAAGTGGGATTTGAACCCACGCCTCTTTACAGAGACCAGAAAGCACTTTAACAGGAAGAACGGATTCTTGAGTCTGGCGCCTTAGACCGCTCGGCCATCCTGACAAGTACATGGTCATGGCTGAAAATGTATGCCATTTTGGATTATGATTCTTTCTTTTAATAAGAAAAATACTGAAAGTGCATTTATCGGTATCAATCATACGTATTATAAGACTAATCGAAATTCGAATGTAGTTGCTATTGAAACAATAAAAAGCTTTG
>NC_139225.1:123109038-123111538 GCF_055691185.1 Crinia signifera
AAAAAATGTAATTTTTCATGTTCACTGCCCACTTGTATCAAAATTGGTGAAACCCCTGGGGGTTTGAAATGTACACTATACCCCTAGATGAATTCCCTGAGGGGTGTAGTTTGCAAAATGGGGTCACTTGTGGGGGGGTTCCACTGTATTGGTGCTTGGGGGGTCTTGCTAATGCGACATAGCACCCACCAAAATTCCACCAGAATCTGAGCTGCAAAATCCAAAAATCACTCCTTCCCTTCTGAGTCCTGCCATGCACCCAACTGGTATTTTTTGGTCACATGTGAGGCATTGCCGTACTCTGGAGAAATTGGGGCACAGATTTTGGGGTGCTTTGTCTCCTTCATACCTTCTGAAAATGAAAAATTTTGAGCCAGAACTGCATTTTTGTGTAAAAAAATGTAATTTTTCATGTTCACTGCCCACTTGTATCAAAATTGGTGAAACCCCTGGGGGTTTGAAATGTACACTATACCCCTAGATGAATTCCCTGAGGGGTGTAGTTTGCAAAATGGGGTCACTTGTGGGGGGGTTCCACTGTATTGGTGCTTGGGGGGTCTTGCTAATGCGACATAGCACCCACCAAAATTCCACCAGAATCTGAGCTGCAAAATCCAAAAATCACTCCTTCCCTTCTGAGTCCTGCCATGCACCCAACTGGTATTTTTTGGTCACATGTGAGGCATTGCCGTACTCGGGAGAAATTGGGGCACAGATTTTGGGGTGCTTTGTCTCCTTCATACCTTCTGAAAATGAAAAATTTTGAGCCAGAACTGCATTTTTGTGTAAAAAAATGTAATTTTTCATTTTCACTGCCCACTTGTATCAAAATTGGTGAAACCCCTGGGGGTTTGAAATGTACACTATACCCCTAGATGAATTCCCGGAGGGGTGTACTTTGCAAAATGGGGTGACTTGTGGGGGGGTTCCACTGTATTGGTGCAACATAGCACCCACCATTCATTCCACCAAAATCTGTGCTGCAAAATCCAAAAATCACTCCTTCCCTTCTGAGTCCTGCCATGCACCCAACTGGTATTTTTTGGTCACATGTGAGGCATTGCCGTACTCGGGAGAAATTGGGGCACAGATTTTGGGGTGCGTTTTCTCCTTCATACCTTCTGAAAATGAAAAATTTGGAGCCAGAACTGCATTTTTGTGTAAAAAAATGAAATTTTTCATGTTCACTGCCCACTTGTATCAAAATTGGTGAAACCCCTGGGGGTTTGAAATGTACACTATACCCCTAGATGAATTCCCTGAGGGGTGTGGTTTGCAAAATGGGGTCACTTGTGGGGGGGGTTCCACTGTATTGGTGCTTGGGGGGTCTTGCTAATGCAACATAGCACCCACCAAAATTCCACCAGAATCTGAGCTGCAAAATCCAAAAATCACTCCTTCCCTTCTGAGTCCTGCCATGCACCCAAATGGTATATTTTGGTCACATGTGAGGCATTGCCGTACTCGGGAGAAATTGGGGCACAGATTTTGGGGTGCTTTTTCTCCTTCATACCTTCTGAAAATGAAAAATTTTGAGCCAGAACTGCATTTTTGTGTAAAAAATTTAATTTTTCATTTTCACTGCCCAGTTGTACCACAATTGGTGAAACCCCTGGGGGTTTGAAATGTACACTATACCCCTAGATGAATTCCCTGAGGGGTGTAGTTTGCAAAATGGGGTCACTTGTGGGGGGGTTCCTAAATTTTAGCATCTTATGGTGCCTAGAAACCTACATGGTGCCTAAAAAATAATCTCATAAAAAGGAGGCTCCAAAATCAAGTAGGTGCTCCTTCTATTATGAAGCCTGTGGTTTGGTCAACGTGCACACTAGGGCCACATATAGGATATTTATGAAAACAAAAGAATTGGGGGAATCAATTTTTAGTCACATTTCTCTAGTAAAATGTACTGTGTTCCTTAGAAAAATGTATTAAAATTGCAAATCTGCAAAAAAAATAAAATTTTGAAATTTCACCTACACTTTGTTTTAATTCCTGTGAAACACCTAAAGGGTTAACAAACTTCCAAAATGCTGTTTTGAATACTGTGAGGGGTGCAGTTTTTGAAATGGCATCATTTATGGGGGTGTCTCACATACAAGTCCCTCAAAGTCACATGAGAACTGAACTGGTCCCTAAAAAAATCAGTGTTTGAAATTTTCTTGAAAATTTGAGAATTTGCTATTCATATTGTAAGCCTCCTAGTGTCCAAAAAAATTAAAAGGAAGTTGAAATAATGATGGAAACATAAAGTAGACATATGGTCTATGTTAGTTATTAACTATTTTGAGTGGTATGTTTATTTGTCTCACAAGCAGAAAATTTTACATTTTGCAAATCGCTAAATTTTCCATTTTTTCACGACATTTTGGTATTTTTCACAAAAAAACACAGACTGTATCGACCCAAATTTACCACTAATTTGAAGTACAATGTGTCACGAAAAAACAATCTCAAAATCACTGGGATAAGTAAAAGCAAAAAAAAGTTATCCCCACTT
>NC_139225.1:123114038-123136538 GCF_055691185.1 Crinia signifera
GTTGATGGGATAACTTTATTCCTCTGATCTTCCACAGTTTCTACTGATTACATTTCTTTCATTTATTAAGCTGCATGTTGCTTTGAAATAAATGTGATCAAGATATCTATGTCGAAAACAAGAACAAATATAACACAAAGAACTACTAACTGCATTTATCGGTATCAGTCATACGTATTATAAGACTAATTGGCAGTTGAATGTAGTTGCTATTGAAACAATAAAAAGCTTTGTCAGAAGTGGGATTTGAACCCACGCCTCTTTACAGAGACCAAAAAGCCCTTTTACAGGAAGAACGGATTCTTGAGTCTGGCGCCTTAGGCCTCTCGGCCATCCTGACAAGTACATGAACGTGACTGAAAATGTATGCCATTTTGGATTATGATTCTTTCTTTTAATAAAAAAAATACTGAAAGTGCATTTATTGGTATCAATCATACTTATTATAAGACTAATCGAAATTTAAATGTAGTTGCTATTGAAACAATAAAAAGCTTTGTCAGAAGTGGGATTTGAACCCACGCCTCTTTATAGAGACCAGAAAGCCCTTTAACAGGAAGAACAGATTCTTGAGTCTGGCGCCTTAGACCGCTCGGCCATCCTGACTAGTACATGAGCATGACTGAAAATGTATGCCATTTTGGATTATGATTCTTTCTTTTAATAAAAAAATAATGAAAGGTTGGGGTTGGTGTGTTGATGGGATAACTTTATTCCTCTGATCTTCCACAGTTTCTACTGATTACATTTCTTTAATTTATTAAGCTGCATGTTGCTTTGAAATAAATGTGATCAAGATATCTATGTCGAAAACAAGAACAAATAAAACACAAAGAACTACTAACTGCATTTATCGGTATCAGTCATACGTATTATAATACTAATTGGCAGTTGGATGTAGTTGCTATTGAAACAATAAAAAGCTTTGTCAGAAGTGGGATTTGAACACACGCCTCTTTACAGAGATGGCATACATTTTCAGTCATGTTCATGTACTTGTCAGGATGGCCGAGCGGTCTAAGGCGCCAGATGTATGCCATTTAGCTTTTTATTGTTTCAATAGCAACTACATTCAACTGCCAATTAGTCTTATAATACGTATGACTGATACCGATAAATGCAGTTAGTAGTTATTTGTGTTTTATTTGTTCTTGTTTTCGACATAGATATCTTGATCACATTTATTTCAAAGCAACATGCAGCTTAATAAATTAAAGAAATGTAATCAGTAGAAACTGTGGAAGATCAGAGGAATAAAGTTATCCCATCTCTTTACAGAGACCAGAAAGCCCTTTAACAGGAAGAACGCATTCTTGAGTCTGGCTCCTTAGACCGCTCGGCCATCCTGACTAGTACATGAGCGTGACTGAAAATGTATGCCATTTTGGATTATGATTCTTTCTTTACAGAGACCTGAAAGCCCTTTAACAGGAAGAACGAATTCTTGAGTCTGGCGCCTTAGACTGCTCGGCCATCCTGACAAGTAGACTAGTGTGACTGAAAATGTATGCCATTTTGGATTATGATTCTTT
The DNA here is from genome assembly GCF_055691185.1 of Crinia signifera. Taxonomy (NCBI): domain Eukaryota; kingdom Metazoa; phylum Chordata; class Amphibia; order Anura; family Myobatrachidae; genus Crinia; species Crinia signifera. The sequence goes on from NC_139225.1 coordinate 123,115,571, forward strand.
CTTTTAATAAAAAAAATAATGAAAGGTTGGGGTTGGTGTGTTGATGGGATAACTTTATTTCTCTGATCTTCCACAGTTTCTACTGATTACATTTCTTTAATTTATTAAGCTGCATGTTGCTTTGAAATAAATGTGATCAAGATATCTATGTCGAAAACAAGAACAAATAAAACACAAAGAATTACTAACTGCATTTATCGGTATCAGTCATACGTATTATAAGACTAATTGGCAGTTGGATGTAGTTGCTATTGAAACAATAAAAAGCTTTGTCAGAAGTGGGATTTGAACCCACGCCTCTTTACAGAGACCAGAAAGCCCTTTAACAGGAAGAACGGATTCTTGAGTCTGGCGCCTTAGACCGCTCGGCCATCCTGACAAGTACATGCACATGACTGAAAATGTATGCCATTTTGGATTATGATTCTTTCTTTTAATAAGAAAAATACTGAAAGTGCATTTATCGGTATCAATCATACGTATTATAATACTAATCGAAATTCGAATGTAGTTGCTATTGAAACAATAAAAAGCTTTGTCAGAAGTGGGATTTGAACCGACGCCTCTTTACAGAGACCAGAAAGCCCTTTAACAGGAAGAACAGATTCTTGAGTCTGGCGCCTTAGACCGCTCAGCCATCCTGACAAGTACATGATCGTGACTGAAAATGTATGCCATTTTGGATTATGATTCTTTCTTTTAATAAGAAAAATACTGAAAGTGCATTTATCGGTATCAATCATACGTATTATAAGACTCATCGAAATTCGAATGTAGTTGCTATTGAAACAATAAAAAGCTTTGTCAGAAGTGGGATTTGAACCCACGCCTTTTTACAGAGACCAGAAAGCCCTTTAACAGGAAGAACGGATTTTTGAGTCTGGCGCCTTAGACCACTCGGCAATCCTGACAAGTACATGGTCATGGCTGAAAATGTATGCCATTTTGGATTATGATTCTTTCTTTTAATAAGAAAAATACTGAAAGTGCATTTATCGGTATCAATCATACGTATTATAAGACTCATCGAAATTCGAATGTAGTTGCTATTGAAACAATAAAAAGCTTTGTCAGAAGTGGGATTTGAACCCACGCCTCTTTACAGAGACCAGAAAGCCCTTTAACAAGAAGAACGGATTCTTGAGTCTGGCACCTTAGACCACTCGGCAATCCTGACAAGTACATGGTCATGGCTGAAAATGTATGCCATTTTTGATTATGATTCTTTCTTTTAATAAGAAAAATACTGAAAGTGAATTTATCGGTATCAATCATACGTATTATAAGACTAATCGAAATTCGAATGTAGTTGCTATTGAAACAATAAAAAGCTTTGTCAGAAGTGGGATTTGAACACACGCCTCTTTACAGAGACCAGAAAGCCCTTTAACAGGAAGAACGGATTCTTGAGTCTGGCGCCTTAGACCGCTCGGCCATCCTGACAAGTACATGGTCATGGCAGAAAATGTATGCCATTTTGGATTATGATTCTTTCTTTTAATAAGAAAAATACTGAAAGTGCATTTATCGGTATCAATCATACGTATTATAAGACTAATCGAAATTCGAATGTAGTTGCTATTGAAACAATAAAAAGCTTTGTCAGAAGTGGGATTTGAACCGACGCCTCTTTACAGAGACCAGAAAGCCCTTTAACAGGAAGAACGGATTTTTGAGTCTGGCGCCTTAGACCGCTCAGCCATCCTGACAAGTACATGATCGTGATTGAAAATGTATGCCATTTTGGATTATGATTCTTTCTTTTAATAAAAAAATAATGAAAGGTTGGGGTTGGTGTGTTGATGGGATAACTTTATTCCTCTGATCTTCCACAGTTTCTACTGATTACATTTCTTTAATTTATTAAGCTGCATGTTGCTTTGAAATAAATGTGATCAAGATATCTATGTCGAAAACAAGAACAAATAAAACACAAAGAACTACTAACTGCATTTATCGGTATCAGTCATACGTATTATAAGACTAACTGGCAGTTGAATGTAGTTGCTATTGAAACAATAAAAAGCTTTGTCAGAAGTGGGATTTGAACCCACGCCTCTTTACAGAGACCAGAAAGCCCTTTTACAGGAAGAACGGATTCTTGAGTCTGGCGCCTTAGGCCGCTCGGCCATCCTGACAAGTACATGGACGTGCCTGAAAATGTATGCCATTTTGGATTATGATTCTTTCTTTTAATAAAAAAAATACTGAAAGTGCATTTATCGGTATCAATCATACGTATTATAAGACTAATCGAAATTTGAATGTAGTTGCTATTGAAACAATAAAAAGCTTTTTCAGAAGTGGGATTTGAACACACGCCTCTTTACAGAGACCAGAAAGCCCTTTAACAGGAAGAACGGATTCTTGAGTCTGGCGCCTTAGACCGCTCGGCCATCCTGACAAGTACATGGTCATGGCAGAAAATGTATGCCATTTTGGATTATGATTCTTTCTTTTAATAAGAAAAATACTGAAAGTGCATTTATCGGTATCAGTCATACGTATTATAAGACTAATCGAAATTCGAATGTAGTTGCTATTGAAACAATAAAAAGCTTTGTCAGAAGTGGGATTTGAACCCACGCCTTTTTACAGAGACCAGAAAGCCCTTTAACAGGAAGAACGGATTTTTGAGTCTGGCGCCTTAGACCACTCGGCAATCCTGACAAGTACATGGTCATGGCTGAAAATGTATGCCATTTTGGATTATGATTCTTTCTTTTAATAAGAAAAATACTGAAAGTGCATTTATCGGTATCAATCATACGTATTATAAGACTCATCGAATTTCGAATGTAGTTGCTATTGAAACAATAAAAAGCTTTGTCAGAAGTGGGATTTGAACCCACGCCTCTTTACAGAGACCAGAAAGCCCTTTAACAAGAAGAACGGATTCTTGAGTCTGGCACCTTAGATCGCTCGGCCATCCTGACAAGTACATGATCGTGACTGAAAATGTATGCCATTTTTGATTATGATTCTTTCTTTTAATAAGAAAAATACTGAAAGTGAATTTATCGGTATCAATCATACGTATTATAAGACTAATCGAAATTCGAATGTAGTTGCTATTGAAACAATAAAAAGCTTTGTCAGAAGTGGGATTTGAACACACGCCTCTTTACAGAGACCAGAAAGCCCTTTAACAGGAAGAACGGATTCTTGAGTCTGGCGCCTTAGACCGCTCGGCCATCCTGACAAGTACATGGTCATGGCAGAAAATGTATGCCATTTTGGATTATGATTCTTTCTTTTAATAAGAAAAATACTGAAAGTGCATTTATCGGTATCAATCATACGTATTATAAGACTAATCGAAATTCGAATGTAGTTGCTATTGAAACAATAAAAAGCTTTGTCAGAAGTGGGATTTGAACCGACGCCTCTTTACAGAGACCAGAAAGCCCTTTAACAGGAAGAACGGATTTTTGAGTCTGGCGCCTTAGACCGCTCAGCCATCCTGACAAGTACATGATCGTGATTGAAAATGTATGCCATTTTGGATTATGATTCTTTCTTTTAATAAAAAAATAATGAAAGGTTGGGGTTGGTGTGTTGATGGGATAACTTTATTCCTCTGATCTTCCACAGTTTCTACTGATTACATTTCTTTAATTTATTAAGCTGCATGTTGCTTTGAAATAAATGTGATCAAGATATCTATGTCGAAAACAAGAACAAATAAAACACAAAGAATTACTAACTGCATTTATCGGTATCAGTCATACGTATTATAAGACTAATTGGCAGTTGGATGTAGTTGCTATTGAAACAATAAAAAGCTTTGTCAGAAGTGGGATTTGAACCCACGCCTCTTTACAGAGACCAGAAAGCCCTTTAACAGGAAGAACGGATTCTTGAGTCTGGCGCCTTAGACCGCTCGGCCATCCTGACAAGTACATGAACATGACTGAAAATGTATGCCATTTTGGATTATGATTCTTTCTTTTAATAAGAAAAATACTGAAAGTGCATTTATCGGTATCAATCATACGTATTATAATACTAATCGAAATTCGAATGTAGTTGCTATTGAAACAATAAAAAGCTTTGTCAGAAGTGGGATTTGAACCGACGCCTCTTTACAGAGACCAGAAAGCCCTTTAACAGGAAGAACAGATTCTTGTGTCTGGCGCCTTAGACCTCTCGGCCATCCTGACAAGTACATGAACATGACTGAAAATGTATGCCATCTCTGTAAAGAGGCGTGTGTTCAAATCCCACTTCTGACAAAGCTTTTTATTGTTTCAATAGCAACTACATTCAACTGCCAATTAGTCTTATAATACGTATGACTGATACCGATAAATGCAGTTAGTAGTTCTTTGTGTTTTATTTGTTCTTGTTTTCGACATAGATATCTTGATCACATTTATTTCAAAGCAACATGTAGCTTAATAAATTAAAGAAATGTAATCAGTAGAAACTGTGGAAGATCAGAGAAATAAAGTTATCCCATCTCTTTACAGAGACCAGAAAGCCCTTTAACAGGAAGAACGGATTCTTGAGTCTGGCGCCTTAGACCGCTCGGCCATCCTGACTAGCACATGAGCGTGACTGAAAATGTATGCCATTTTGGATTATGATTCTTTCTTTTAATAAAAAAATAATGAAAGGTTGGGGTTGGTGTGTTGATGGGATAACTTTATTCCTCTGATCTTCCACAGTTTCTACTGATTACATTTCTTTAATTTATTAAGCTGCATGTTGCTTTGAAATAAATGTGATCAAGATATCTATGTCGAAAACAAGAACAAATAAAACACAAAGAATTACTAACTGCATTTATCGGTATCAGTCATACGTATTATAAGACTAATTGGCAGTTGGATGTAGTTGCTATTGAAACAATAAAAAGCTTTGTCAGAAGTGGGATTTGAACCCACGCCTCTTTACAGAGACCAGAAAGCCCTTTTACAGGAAGAACGGATTCTTGAGTCTGGCGCCTTAGACCGCTCGGCCATCCTGACAAGTACATGAACATGACTGAAAATGTATGCCATTTTGGATTATGATTCTTTCTTTTAATAAAAAAAATACTGAAAGTGCATTTATCGATATCAATCATACGTATTATAAGACTAATCGAAATTTGAATATAGTTTCTATTGAAACAATAAAAAGCTTTGTCAGAAGTGGGATTTGAACCCACAGCTCTTTACAGAGACCAGAAAGCCCTTTAACAGGAAGAACGGATTCTTGAGTCTGGCGCCTTAGACCACTCGGCCATCCTGACAAGTACATGGTCATGGCTGAAAATGTATGCCATTTTGGATTATGATTCTTTCTTTTAATAAGAAAAATACTGAAAGTGCATTTATCGGTATCAATCATACGTATTATAATACTAATCGAAATTCGAATGTAGTTGCTATTGAAACAATAAAAAGCTTTGTCAGAAGTGGGATTTGAACCGACGCCTCTTTACAGAGACCAGAAAGCCCTTTAACAGGAAGAACAGATTCTTGTGTCTGGCGCCTTAGACCGCTCGGCCATCCTGACAAGTACATGAACATGACTGAAAATGTATGCCATCTCTGTAAAGAGGCGTGTGTTCAAATCCCACTTCTGACAAAGCTTTTTATTGTTTCAATAGCAACTACATTCAACTGCCAATTAGTCTTATAATACGTATGACTGATACCGATAAATGCAGTTAGTAGTTCTTTGTGTTTTATTTGTTCTTGTTTTCGACATAGATATCTTGATCACATTTATTTCAAAGCAACATGTAGCTTAATAAATTAAAGAAATGTAATCAGTAGAAACTGTGGAAGATCAGAGAAATAAAGTTATCCCATCTCTTTACAGAGACCAGAAAGCCCTTTAACAGGAAGAACGGATTCTTGAGTCTGGCGCCTTAGACCGCTCGGCCATCCTGACTAGCACATGAGCGTGACTGAAAATGTATGCCATTTTGGATTATGATTCTTTCTTTTAATAAAAAAATAATGAAAGGTTGGGGTTGGTGTGTTGATGGGATAACTTTATTCCTCTGATCTTCCACAGTTTCTACTTATTACATTTCTTTAATTTATTAAGCTGCATGTTGCTTTGAAATAAATGTGATCAAGATATCTATGTCGAAAACAAGAACAAATAAAACACAAAGAATTACTAACTGCATTTATCGGTATCAGTCATACGTATTATAAGACTAATTGGCAGTTGGATGTAGTTGCTATTGAAACAATAAAAAGCTTTGTCAGAAGTGGGATTTGAACCCACGCCTCTTTACAGAGACCAGAAAGCCCTTTTACAGGAAGAACGGATTCTTGAGTCTGGCGCCTTAGACCGCTCGGCCATCCTGACAAGTACATGAACATGACTGAAAATGTATGCCATTTTGGATTATGATTCTTTCTTTTAATAAAAAAAATACTGAAAGTGCATTTATCGATATCAATCATACGTATTATAAGACTAATCGAAATTTGAATATAGTTTCTATTGAAACAATAAAAAGCTTTGTCAGAAGTGGGATTTGAACCCACAGCTCTTTACAGAGACCAGAAAGCCCTTTAACAGGAAGAACGGATTCTTGAGTCTGGCGCCTTAGACCACTCGGCCATCCTGACAAGTACATGGTCATGGCTGAAAATGTATGCCATTTTGGATTATGATTCTTTCTTTTAATAAGAAAAATACTGAAAGTGCATTTATCGGTATCAATCATACGTATTATAATACTAATCGAAATTCGAATGTAGTTGCTATTGAAACAATAAAAAGCTTTGTCAGAAGTGGGATTTGAACCGACGCCTCTTTACAGAGACCAGAAAGCCCTTTAACAGGAAGAACAGATTCTTGTGTCTGGCGCCTTAGACCGCTCGGCCATCCTGACAAGTACATGAACATGACTGAAAATGTATGCCATCTCTGTAAAGAGGCGTGTGTTCAAATCCCACTTCTGACAAAGCTTTTTATTGTTTCAATAGCAACTACATTCAACTGCCAATTAGTCTTATAATACAAATGACTGATACCGATAAATGCAGTTAGTAGTTCTTTGTGTTTTATTTGTTCTTGTTTTCGACATAGATATCTTGATCACATTTATTTCAAAGCAACATGTAGCTTAATAAATTAAAGAAATGTAATCAGTAGAAACTGTGGAAGATCAGAGAAATAAAGTTATCCCATCTCTTTACAGAGACCAGAAAGCCCTTTAACAGGAAGAACGGATTCTTGAGTCTGGCGCCTTAGACCGCTCGGCCATCCTGACTAGCACATGAGCGTGACTGAAAATGTATGCCATTTTGGATTATGATTCTTTCTTTTAATAAAAAAATAATGAAAGGTTGGGGTTGGTGTGTTGATGGGATAACTTTATTCCTCTGATCTTCCACAGTTTCTACTGATTACATTTCTTTAATTTATTAAGCTGCATGTTGCTTTGAAATAAATGTGATCAAGATATCTATGTCGAAAACAAGAACAAATAAAACACAAAGAATTACTAACTGCATTTATCGGTATCAGTCATACGTATTATAAGACTAATTGGCAGTTGAATGTAGTTGCTTTTGAAACAATAAAAAGCTTTGTCAGAAGTGGGATTTGAACCCACGCCTCTTTACAGAGACCAGAAAGCCCTTTAACAGGAAGAACAGATTCTTGTGTCTGGTGCCTTAGACCGCTCGGCCATCCTGACAAGTACATGAGCATGACTGAAAATGTATGCCATCTCTGTAAAGAGGCGTGTGTTCAAATCCCACTTCTGACAAAGCTTTTTATTGTTTCAATAGCAACTACATTCAACTGCCAATTAGTCTTATAATACGTATGACTGATACCGATAAATGCAGTTAGTAGTTCTTTGTGTTTTATTTGTTCTTGTTTTCGACATAGATATCTTGATCACATTTATTTTAAAGCAACATGCAGCTTAATAAATTAAAGAAATGTAATCAGTAGAAACTGTGGAAGATCAGAGAAATAAAGTTATCCCATCTCTTTACAGAGACCAGAAAGCCCTATAACAGGAAGAACGGATTCTTGAGTCTGGCGCCTTAGACCGCTCGGCCATCCTGACTAGCACATGAGCGTGACTGAAAATGTATGCCATTTTGGATTATGATTCTTTCTTTTAATAAAAAAATAATGAAAGGTTGGGGTTGGTGTGTTGATGGGTTAACTTTATTCCTCTGATCTTCCACAGTTTCTACTGATTACATTTCTTTAATTTATTAAGCTGCATGTTGCTTTGGAATAAATGTGATCAAGATATCTATGTCGAAAAAAAGAACAAATAAAGCACAAAGAATTACTAACTGCATTTATCGGTATCAGTCATATATATTGTAAGACTAATTGGCAGTTGGATGTAGTTGCTATTGAAACAATAAAAAGCTTTGTCAGAAGTGGGATTTGAACCCACGCCTCTTTACAGAGACCAGAAAGCCCTTTAACAGGAAGAACGGATTCTTGAGTCTGTCGCCTTAGACCGCTCGGCCATCCTGACAAGTACATGAACATGACTGAAAATGTATGCCATTTTGAATTATGATTCTTTCTTTTAATAAGAAAAATACTGAAAGTGCATTTATCGGTATCAATCATACGTATTATAAGAATAATCGAAATTCGAATGTAGTTGCTATTGAAACAATAAAAAGCTTTGTCAGAAGTGGGATTTGAACCCACGCCTCTTTACAGAGACCAGAAAGCCCTTTAACAGGAAGAACAGATTCTTGAGTCTGGCGCCTTAGACCGCTCTGCCATCCTGACTAGCACATGAGCGTGACTGAAAATGTATACCATTTTGGATTATGATTCTTTCTTTTAATAAAAAAATAATGATAGGTTGGGGTTGGTGTGTTGATGGGATAACTTTATTCCTCTGATCTTCCACAGTTTCTACTGATTACATTTCTTTAATTTATTAAGCTGCATGTTGCTTTGAAATAAATGTGATCAAGATATCTATGTCGAAAACAAGAACAAATAAAACACAAAGAATTACTAACTGCATTTATCGGTATCAGTCATACGTATTATAAGACTAATTGGCAGTTGGATGTAGTTGCTATTGAAACAATAAAAAGCTTTGTCAGAAGTGGGATTTGAACCCACGCCTCTTTACAGAGACCAGAAAGCCCTTTTACAGGAAGAACGGATTCTTGAGTCTGGCGCCTTAGACCGCTCGGCCATCCTGACAAGTACATGAACATGACTGAAAATGTATGCCATTTTGGATTATGATTCTTTCTTTTAATAAGAAAAATACTGAAAGTGCATTTATCGGTATCAATCATACGTATTATAAGAATGATCGAAATTCGAATGTAGTTGCTATTGAAACAATAAAAAGCTTTGTCAGAAGTGGGATTTGAACCCACGCCTCTTTACAGAGACCAGAAAGCCCTTTAACAGGACGAACGGATTCTTGAGTCTGGCGCCTTAGACCGCTCGGCCATCCTGACAAGTACATGAACATGACTGAAAATGTATGCCATTTTGGATTATGATTCTTTCTTTTAATAAAAAAAATACTGAAAGTGCATTTATCGGTATCAATCATACGTATTATAAGACTAATCGAAATTTGAATATAGTTTCTATTGAAACAATAAAAAGCTTTGTCAGAAATGGGATTTGAACCCACGCCTCTTTACAGAGACCAGAAAGCCCTTTAACAGGAAGAACGGATTCTTGAGTCTGGCGCCTTAGACCGCTCAGCCATCCTGACAAGTACATGGTCATGGCTGAAAATGTATGCCATTTTGGATTATGATTCTTTCTTTTAATAAGAAAAATACTGAAAGTGCATTTATCGGTATCAATCATACGTATTATAAGACTAATCGAAATTCGAATGTAGTTGCTATTGAAACAATAAAAAGCTTTGTCAGAAGTGGGATTTGAACCCACGCCTCTTTACAGAGACCAGAAAGCCCTTTAACAGGAAGAACGGATTCTTGAGTCTGGCGCCTTAGACCGCTCAGCCATCCTGACAAGTACATGATCGTGACTGAAAATGTATGCCATTTTGGATTATGATTCTTTCTTTTAATAAAAAAATAATGAAAGGTTGGGGTTGGTGTGTTGATGGGATAACTTTATTCCTCTGATCTTCCACAGTTTCTACTGATTACATTTCTTTCATTTATTAAGCTGCATGTTGCTTTGAAATAAATGTGATCAAGATATCTATGTCGAAAACAAGAACAAATAAAACACAAAGAACTACTAACTGCATTTATCGGTATCAGTCATACGTATTATAAGACTAATTGCCAGTTGAATGTAGTTGCTATTGAAACAATAAAAAGCTAAATGGCATACATCTGGCGCCTTAGACCGCTCGGCCATCCTGACAAGTACATGAACATGACTGAAAATGTATGCCATTTTGGATTATGATTCTTTCTTTTAATAAAAAAAATACTGAAAGTGCATTTATCGATATCAATCATACGTATTATAAGACTAATCGAAATTTGAATATAGTTTCTATTGAAACAATAAAAAGCTTTGTCAGAAGTGGGATTTGAACCCACAGCTCTTTACAGAGAGCAGAAAGCCCTTTAACAGGAAGAACGGATTCTTGAGTCTGGCGCCTTAGACCACTCGGCCATCCTGACAAGTACATGGTCATGGCTGAAAATGTATGCCATTTTGGATTATGATTCTTTCTTTTAATAAGAAAAATACTGAAAGTGCATTTATCGGTATCAATCATACGTATTATAATACTAATCGAAATTCGAATGTAGTTGCTATTGAAACAATAAAAAGCTTTGTCAGAAGTGGGATTTGAACCGACGCCTCTTTACAGAGACCAGAAAGCCCTTTAACAGGAAGAACAGATTCTTGTGTCTGGCGCCTTAGACCGCTCGGCCATCCTGACAAGTACATGAACATGACTGAAAATGTATGCCATCTCTGTAAAGAGGCGTGTGTTCAAATCCCACTTCTGACAAAGCTTTTTATTGTTTCAATAGCAACTACATTCAACTGCCAATTAGTCTTATAATACGTATGACTGATACCGATAAATGCAGTTAGTAGTTCTTTGTGTTTTATTTGTTCTTGTTTTCGACATAGATATCTTGATCACATTTATTTCAAAGCAACATGTAGCTTAATAAATTAAAGAAATGTAATCAGTAGAAACTGTGGAAGATCAGAGAAATAAAGTTATCCCATCTCTTTACAGAGACCAGAAAGCCCTTTAACAGGAAGAACGGATTCTTGAGTCTGGCGCCTTAGACCGCTCGGCCATCCTGACTAGCACATGAGCGTGACTGAAAATGTATGCCATTTTGGATTATGATTCTTTCTTTTAATAAAAAAATAATGAAAGGTTGGGGTTGGTGTGTTGATGGGATAACTTTATTCCTCTGATCTTCCACAGTTTCTACTGATTACATTTCTTTAATTTATTAAGCTGCATGTTGCTTTGAAATAAATGTGATCAAGATATCTATGTCGAAAACAAGAACAAATAAAACACAAAGAATTACTAACTGCATTTATCGGTATCAGTCATACGTATTATAAGACTAATTGGCAGTTGGATGTAGTTGCTATTGAAACAATAAAAAGCTTTGTCAGAAGTGGGATTTGAACCCACGCCTCTTTACAGAGACCAGAAAGCCCTTTTACAGGAAGAACGGATTCTTGAGTCTGGCGCCTTAGACCGCTCGGCCATCCTGACAAGTACATGAACATGACTGAAAATGTATGCCATTTTGGATTATGATTCTTTCTTTTAATAAAAAAAATACTGAAAGTGCATTTATCGATATCAATCATACGTATTATAAGACTAATCGAAATTTGAATATAGTTTCTATTGAAACAATAAAAAGCTTTGTCAGAAGTGGGATTTGAACCCACAGCTCTTTACAGAGAGCAGAAAGCCCTTTAACAGGAAGAACGGATTCTTGAGTCTGGCGTCTGGCGCCTTAGACCACTCGGCCATCCTGACAAGTACATGGTCATGGCTGAAAATGTATGCCATTTTGGATTATGATTCTTTCTTTTAATAAGAAAAATACTGAAAGTGCATTTATCGGTATCAATCATACGTATTATAATACTAATCGAAATTCGAATGTAGTTGCTATTGAAACAATAAAAAGCTTTGTCAGAAGTGGGATTTGAACCCACGCCTCTTTACAGAGACCAGAAAGCCCTTTTACAGGAAGAACGGATTCTTGAGTCTGGCGCCTTAGGCCGCTCGGCCATCCTGACAAGTACATGAACGTGACTGAAAATGTATGCCATTTTGGATTATGATTCTTTCTTTTAATAAAAAAAATACTGAAAGTGCATTTATCGGTATCAATCATACGTATTATAAGACTAATCAAAATTTGAATGTAGTTGCTATTGAAACAATAAAAAGCTTTGTCAGAAGTTGGATTTGAACCGACGCCTCTTTACAGAGACCAGAAAGCCCTTTAACAGGAAGAACGGATTCTTGAGTCTGGCGCCTTAGACCGCTCGGCCATCCTAACAAGTACATGTACATGGCAGAAAATGTATGCCATTTTGGATTATGATTCTTTCTTTTAATAAAAAAAATACTGAAAGTGCATTTATTGGTATCAATCATACTTATTATAAGACTAATCGAAATTTGAATGTAGTTGCTATTGAAACAATAAAAAGCTTTGTCAGAAGTGGGATTTGAACCCACGCCTCTTTATAGAGACCAGAAAGCCCTTTAACAGGAAGAACAGATTCTTGAGTCTGGCGCCTTAGACCGCTCGGCCATCCTGACTAGTACATGAGCATGACTGAAAATGTATGCCATTTTGGATTATGATTCTTTCTTTTAATAAAAAAATAATGAAAGGTTGGGGTTGGTGTGTTGATGGGATAACTTTATTCCTCTGATCTTCCACAGTTTCTACTGATTACATTTCTTTAATTTATTAAGCTGCATGTTGCTTTGAAATAAATGTGATCAAGATATCTATGTCGAAAACAAGAACAAATAAAACACAAAGAACTACTAACTGCATTTATCGGTATCAGTCATACGTATTATAATACTAATTGGCAGTTGGATGTAGTTGCTATTGAAACAATAAAAAGCTTTGTCAGAAGTGGGATTTGAACACACGCCTCTTTACAGAGATGGCATACATTTTCAGTCATGTTCATGTACTTGTCAGGATGGCCGAGCGGTCTAAGGCGCCAGATGTATGCCATTTAGCTTTTTATTGTTTCAATAGCAACTACATTCAACTGCCAATTAGTCTTATAATACGTATGACTGATACCGATAAATGCAGTTAGTAGTTATTTGTGTTTTATTTGTTCTTGTTTTCGACATAGATATCTTGATCACATTTATTTCAAAGCAACATGCAGCTTAATAAATTAAAGAAATGTAATCAGTAGAAACTGTGGAAGATCAGAGGAATAAAGTTATCCCATCTCTTTACAGAGACCAGAAAGCCCTTTAACAGGAAGAACGCATTCTTGAGTCTGGCTCCTTAGACCGCTCGGCCATCCTGACTAGTACATGAGCGTGACTGAAAATGTATGCCATTTTGGATTATGATTCTTTCTTTACAGAGACCTGAAAGCCCTTTAACAGGAAGAACGAATTCTTGAGTCTGGCGCCTGGATTATGATTCTTTCTTTTAATAAGAAAAATACTGAAAGTGCATTTATCGGTATCAATCATACGTATTATAAGAATAATCGAAATTCGAATGTAGTTGCTATTGAAACAATAAAAAGCTTTGTCAGAAGTGGGATTTGAACCCACGCCTCTTTACAGAGACCAGAAAGCCCTTTAACAGGAAGAACAGATTCTTGAGTCTGGCGCCTTAGACCGCTCTGCCATCCTGACTAGCACATGAGCGTGACTGAAAATGTATACCATTTTGGATTATGATTCTTTCTTTTAATAAAAAAATAATGATAGGTTGGGGTTGGTGTGTTGATGGGATAACTTTATTCCTCTGATCTTCCACAGTTTCTACTGATTACATTTCTTTAATTTATTAAGCTGCATGTTGCTTTGAAATAAATGTGATCAAGATATCTATGTCGAAAACAAGAACAAATAAAACACAAAGAATTACTAACTGCATTTATCGGTATCAGTCATACGTATTATAAGACTAATTGGCAGTTGGATGTAGTTGCTATTGAAACAATAAAAAGCTTTGTCAGAAGTGGGATTTGAACCCACGCCTCTTTACAGAGACCAGAAAGCCCTTTTACAGGAAGAACGGATTCTTGAGTCTGGCGCCTTAGACCGCTCGGCCATCCTGACAAGTACATGAACATGACTGAAAATGTATGCCATTTTGGATTATGATTCTTTCTTTTAATAAGAAAAATACTGAAAGTGCATTTATCGGTATCAATCATACGTATTATAAGAATGATCGAAATTCGAATGTAGTTGCTATTGAAACAATAAAAAGCTTTGTCAGAAGTGGGATTTGAACCCACGCCTCTTTACAGAGACCAGAAAGCCCTTTAACAGGAAGAACGGATTCTTGAGTCTGGCGCCTTAGACCGCACAGCCATCCTGACAAGTACATGGTCATGGCTGAAAATGTATGCCATTTTGGATTATGATTCTTTCTTTTAATAAGAAAAATACTGAAAGTGCATTTATCGGTATCAATCATACGTATTATAAGACTAATCGAAATTCGAATGTAGTTGCTATTGAAACAATAAAAAGCTTTGTCAGAAGTGGGATTTGAACCCACGCCTCTTTACAGAGACCAGAAAGCCCTTTAACAGGAAGAACGGATTCTTGAGTCTGGCGCCTTAGACCGCTCAGCCATCCTGACAAGTACATGATCGTGACTGAAAATGTATGCCATTTTGGATTATGATTCTTTCTTTTAATAAAAAAATAATGAAAGGTTGGGGTTGGTGTGTTGATGGGATAACTTTATTCCTCTGATCTTCCACAGTTTCTACTGATTACATTTCTTTCATTTATTAAGCTGCATGTTGCTTTGAAATAAATGTGATCAAGATATCTATGTCGAAAACAAGAACAAATAAAACACAAAGAACTACTAACTGCATTTATCGGTATCAGTCATACGTATTATAAGACTAATTGGCAGTTGAATGTAGTTGCTATTGAAACAATAAAAAGCTAAATGGCATACATCTGGCGCCTTAGACCGCTCGGCCATCCTGACAAGTACATGAACATGACTGAAAATGTATGCCATTTTGGATTATGATTCTTTCTTTTAATAAAAAAAATACTGAAAGTGCATTTATCGATATCAATCATACGTATTATAAGACTAATCGAAATTTGAATATAGTTTCTATTGAAACAATAAAAAGCTTTGTCAGAAGTGGGATTTGAACCCACGCCTCTTTACAGAGACCAGAAAGCCCTTTAACAGGAAGAACGGATTCTTGAGTCTGGCGCCTTAGACCGCTCGGCCATCCTGACAAGTACATGGTCATGCCTGAAAATGTATGCCATTTTGGATTATGATTCTTTCTTTTAATAAGAAAAATACTGAAAGTGCATTTATCGGTATCAATCATACGTTTTATAAGACTAATCGAAATTCGAATGTAGTTGCTATTGAAACAATAAAAAGCTTTGCCAGAAGTGGGATTTGAACCCACGCCTCTTTACAGAGACCAGAAAGCCCTTTAACAGGAAGAACAGATTCTTGTGTCTGGCGCCTTAGACCGCTCGGCCATCCTGACAAGTACATGAACATGACTGAAAATGTATGCCATCTCTGTAAAGAGGCGTGTGTTCAAATCCCACTTCTGACAAAGCTTTTTATTGTTTCAATAGCAACTACATTCAACTGCCAATTAGTCTTATAATACGTATGACTGATACCGATAAATGCAGTTAGTAGTTCTTTGTGTTTTATTTGTTCTTGTTTTCGACATAGATATCTTGATCACATTTATTTCAAAGCAACATGTAGCTTAATAAATTAAAGAAATGTAATCAGTAGAAACTGTGGAAGATCAGAGAAATAAAGTTATCCCATCTCTTTACAGAGACCAGAAAGCCCTTTAACAGGAAGAACGGATTCTTGAGTCTGGCGCCTTAGACCGCTCGGCCATCCTGACTAGCACATGAGCGTGACTGAAAATGTATGCCATTTTGGATTATGATTCTTTCTTTTAATAAAAAAATAATGAAAGGTTGGGGTTGGTGTGTTGATGGGATAACTTTATTCCTCTGATCTTCCACAGTTTCTACTGATTACATTTCTTTAATTTATTAAGCTGCATGTTGCTTTGAAATAAATGTGATCAAGATATCTATGTCGAAAACAAGAACAAATAAAACACAAAGAATTACTAACTGCATTTATCGGTATCAGTCATACGTATTATAAGACTAATTGGCAGTTGGATGTAGTTGCTATTGAAACAATAAAAAGCTTTGTCAGAAGTGGGATTTGAACCCACGCCTCTTTACAGAGACCAGAAAGCCCTTTTACAGGAAGAACGGATTCTTGAGTCTGGCGCCTTAGACCGCTCGGCCATCCTGACAAGTACATGAACATGACTGAAAATGTATGCCATTTTGGATTATGATTCTTTCTTTTAATAAAAAAAATACTGAAAGTGCATTTATCGATATCAATCATACGTATTATAAGACTAATCGAAATTTGAATATAGTTTCTATTGAAACAATAAAAAGCTTTGTCAGAAGTGGGATTTGAACCCACAGCTCTTTACAGAGAGCAGAAAGCCCTTTAACAGGAAGAACGGATTCTTGAGTCTGGCGCCTTAGACCACTCGGCCATCCTGACAAGTACATGGTCATGGCTGAAAATGTATGCCATTTTGGATTATGATTCTTTCTTTTAATAAGAAAAATACTGAAAGTGCATTTATCGGTATCAATCATACGTATTATAATACTAATCGAAATTCGAATGTAGTTGCTATTGAAACAATAAAAAGCTTTGTCAGAAGTGGGATTTGAACCGACGCCTCTTTACAGAGACCAGAAAGCCCTTTAACAGGAAGAACAGATTCTTGTGTCTGGCGCCTTAGACCGCTCGGCCATCCTGACAAGTACATGAACATGACTGAAAATGTATGCCATCTCTGTAAAGAGGCGTGTGTTCAAATCCCACTTCTGACAAAGCTTTTTATTGTTTCAATAGCAACTACATTCAACTGCCAATTAGTCTTATAATACGTATGACTGATACCGATAAATGCAGTTAGTAGTTCTTTGTGTTTTATTTGTTCTTGTTTTCGACATAGATATCTTGATCACATTTATTTCAAAGCAACATGTAGCTTAATAAATTAAAGAAATGTAATCAGTAGAAACTGTGGAAGATCAGAGAAATAAAGTTATCCCATCTCTTTACAGAGACCAGAAAGCCCTTTAACAGGAAGAACGGATTCTTGAGTCTGGCGCCTTAGACCGCTCGGCCATCCTGACAAGTACATGAAAATGACTGAAAATGTATGCCATTTTGGATTATGATTCTTTCTTTTAATAAAAAAAATACTGAAAGTGCATTTATCGATATCAATCATACGTATTATAAGACTAATCGAAATTTGAATATAGTTTCTATTGAAACAATAAAAAGCTTTGTCAGAAGTGGGATTTGAACCCACGCCTCTTTACAGAGACCAGAAAGCCCTTTAACAGGAAGAACGGATTCTTGAGTCTGGCGCCTTAGACCACTCGGCCATCCTGACAAGTACGTGGTCATGGCTGAAAATGTATGCCATTTTGGATTATGATTCTTTCTTTTAATAAGAAAAATACTGAAAGTGCATTTATCGGTATCAATCATACGTATTATAATACTAATCGAAATTCGAATGTAGTTGCTATTGAAACAATAAAAAGCTTTGTCAGAAGTGGGATTTGAACCGACGCCTCTTTACAGAGACCAGAAAGCCCTTTAACAGGAAGAACGGATTCTTGAGTCTGGCGCCTTAGACCGCTCAGCCATCCTGACAAGTACATGATCGTGACTGAAAATGTATGCCATTTTGGATTATGATTCTTTCTTTTAATAAAAAAATAATGAAAGGTTGGGGTTGGTGTGTTGATGGGATAACTTTATTCCTCTGATCTTCCACAGTTTCTACTGATTACATTTCTTTAATTTATTAAGCTGCATGTTGCTTTGAAATAAATGTGATCAAGATATCTATGTCGAAAACAAGAACAAATAAAACACAAAGAACTACTAACTGCATTTATCGGTATCAGTCATACGTATTATAAGACTAATTGGCAGTTGAATGTAGTTGCTATTGAAACAATAAAAAGCTTTGTCAGAAGTGGGATTTGAACCCACGCCTCTTTACAGAGACCAGAAAGCCCTTTAACAGGAAGAACAGATTCTTGTGTCTGGCGCCTTAGACCGCTCGGCCATCCTGACAAGTACATGAACATGACTGAAAATGTATGCCATCTCTGTAAAGAGGCGTGTGTTCAAATCCCACTTCTGACAAAGCTTTTTATTGTTTCAATAGCAACTACATTCAACTGCCAATTAGTCTTATAATACGTATGACTGATACCGATAAATGCAGTTAGTAGTTCTTTGTGTTTTATTTGTTCTTGTTTTCGACATAGATATCTTGATCACATTTATTTCAAAGCAACATGCAGCTTAATAAATTAAAGAAATGTAATCAGTAGAAACTGTGGAAGATCAGAGAAATAAAGTTATCCCATCTCTTTACAGAGACCAGAAAGCCCTATAACAGGAAGAACGGATTCTTGAGTCTGGCGCCTTAGACCGCTCGGCCATCCTGACTAGCACATGAGCGTGACTGAAAATGTATGCCATTTTGGATTATGATTCTTTCTGTTAATAAAAAAATAATGAAAGGTTGGGGTTGGTGTGTTGATGGGATAACTTTATTCCTCTGATCTTCCACAGTTTCTACTGATTACATTTCTTTAATTTATTAAGCTGCATGTTGCTTTGGAATAAATGTGATCAAGATATCTATGTCGAAAACAAGAACAAATAAAGCACAAAGAATTACTAACTGCATTTATCGGTATCAGTCATACGTATTGTAAGACTAATTGGCAGTTGGATGTAGTTGCTATTGAAACAATAAAAAGCTTTGTCAGAAGTGGGATTTGAACCCACGCCTCTTTACAGAGACCAGAAAGCCCTTTAACAGGAAGAACGGATTCTTGAGTCTGGCGCCTTAGACCGCTCGGCCATCCTGACAAGTACATGGTCATGCCTGAAAATGTATGCCATTTTGGATTATGATTCTTTCTTTTAATAAGAAAAATACTGAAAGTGCATTTATCGGTATCAATCATACGTTTTATAAGACTAATCGAAATTCGAATGTAGTTGCTATTGAAACAATAAAAAGCTTTGCCAGAAGTGGGATTTGAACCCACGCCTCTTTACAGAGACCAGAAAGCCCTTTAACAGGAAGAACAGATTCTTGTGTCTGGCGCCTTAGACCGCTCGGCCATCCTGACAAGTACATGAACATGACTGAAAATGTATGCCATCTCTGTAAAGAGGCGTGTGTTCAAATCCCACTTCTGACAAAGCTTTTTATTGTTTCAATAGCAACTACATTCAACTGCCAATTAGTCTTATAATACGTATGACTGATACCGATAAATGCAGTTAGTAGTTCTTTGTGTTTTATTTGTTCTTGTTTTCGACATAGATATCTTGATCACATTTATTTCAAAGCAACATGTAGCTTAATAAATTAAAGAAATGTAATCAGTAGAAACTGTGGAAGATCAGAGAAATAAAGTTATCCCATCTCTTTACAGAGACCAGAAAGCCCTATAACAGGAAGAACGGATTCTTGAGTCTGGCGCCTTAGACCGCTCGGCCATCCTGACAAGTACATGATCGTGATTGAAAATGTATGCCATTTTGGATTATGATTCTTTCTTTTAATAAAAAAATAATGAAAGGTTGGGATTGGTGTGTTGATGGGATAACTTTATTCCTCTGATCTTCCACAGTTTCTACTGATTACATTTCTTTAATTTATTAAGCTGCATGTTGC
Source organism: Crinia signifera (assembly GCF_055691185.1). Lineage (NCBI taxonomy): Eukaryota > Metazoa > Chordata > Amphibia > Anura > Myobatrachidae > Crinia > Crinia signifera. Next base: position 123,135,557 of record NC_139225.1, read on the forward strand.
TTTGAAATAAATGTGATCAAGATATCTATGTCGAAAACAAGAACAAATAAAACACAAAGAATTACTAACTGCATTTATCGGTATCAGTCATACGTATTATAAGACTAATTGGCAGTTGGATGTAGTTGCTATTGAAACAATAAAAAGCTTTGTCAGAAGTGGGATTTGAACCCACGCCTCTTTACAGAGACCAGAAAGCCCTTTTACAGGAAGAACGGATTCTTGAGTCTGGCGCCTTAGACCGCTCGGCCATCCTGACAAGTACATGAACATGACTGAAAATGTATGCCATTTTGGATTATGATTCTTTCTTTTAATTAGAAAAATACTGAAAGTGCATTTATCGGTATCAATCATACGTATTATAAGAATAATCGAAATTCGAATGTAGTTGCTATTGAAACAATAAAAAGCTTTGTCAGAAGTGGGATTTGAACCCACGCCACTTTACAGAGACCAGAAAGCCCTTTAACAGGAAGAACGGATTCTTGAGTCTGGCGCCTTAGACCGCTCGGCCATCCTGACAAGTACATGAAAATGACTGAAAATGTATGCCATTTTGGATTATGATTCTTTCTTTTAATAAAAAAAATACTGAAAGTGCATTTATCGATATCAATCATACGTATTATAAGACTAATCGAAATTTGAATATAGTTTCTATTGAAACAATAAAAAGCTTTGTCAGAAGTGGGATTTGAACCCACGCCTCTTTACAGAGACCAGAAAGCCCTTTAACAGGAAGAACGGATTCTTGAGTCTGGCGCCTTAGACCACTCGGCCATCCTGACAAGTACGTGGTCATGGCTGAAAATGTATGCCATTTTGGATTATGATTCTTTCTTTTAATAAGAAAAATACTGAAAGTGCATTTATCGGTATCAATCATACGTATTATAATACTAATCGAAATTCGAATGTAGTTGCTATTGAAACAATAAAAAGCTTTGTCAGAAGTGGGATTTGAACCGACGCCTCTTTA
>NC_139225.1:123141538-123159038 GCF_055691185.1 Crinia signifera
CATGGTCATGGCTGAAAATGTATGCCATTTTGGATTATGATTCTTTCTTTTAATAAGAAAAATACTGAAAGTGCATTTATCGGTATCAATCATACGTATTATAAGACTAATCGAAATTCGAATGTAGTTGCTATTGAAACAATAAAAAGCTTTGCCAGAAGTGGGATTTGAACCCACGCCTCTTTACAGAGACCAGAAAGCCCTTTAACAGGAAGAACGGATTCTTGAGTCTGGCGCCTTAGACCGCTCAGCCATCCTGACAAGTACATGATCTTGACTGAAAATGTATGCCATTTTGGATTATGATTCTTTCTTTTAATAAAAAAATAATGAAAGGTTGGGGTTGGTGTGTTGATGGGATAACTTTATTCCTCTGATCTTCCACAGTTTCTACTGATTACATTTCTTTAATTTATTAAGCTGCATGTTGCTTTGAAATAAATGTGATCAAGATATCTATGTCGAAAACAAGAACAAATAAAACACAAAGAACTACTAACCGCATTTATCGGTATCAGTCATACGTATTATAAGACTAATTGGCAGTTGAATGTAGTTGCTATTGAAACAATAAAAAGCTTTGTCAGAAGTGGGATTTGAACCCACGCCTCTTTACAGAGACCAGAAAGCCCTTTTACAGGAAGAACGGATTCTTGAGTCTGGCGCCTAAGACCGCTCGGCCATCCTGACAAGTACATGAACATGACTGAAAATGTATGCCATTTTGGATTATGATTCTTTCTTTTAATAAGAAAAATACTGAAAGTGCATTTATCGGTATCAATCATACGTATTATAAGAATAATTGAAATTCGAATGTAGTTGTTATTGAAACAATAAAAAGCTTTGTCAGGCGAGTCAGCGTCTGAGCAGGTCGCAGGGCGAGGGATCTCCTGCTGAAGCCTCGTGCAAACATACCTTGAGCGGCTTCTTCAGCGCCCTCCTGCCGGATCAGAAGCTCCAGGAGAAGAGGCATATACCGGGACCTTTATTTGCAGTGCGGGTACTGGGTGGTGTCTCGGCAGCGGAGCCGGGGGACAGACTTGTCTGTCCTTGCGGGTTGCAGCCGGGACGGACACTCGGGCGCAGGAGACCTGAAAGCCGCCCGCTCCACTACCGCTGCGCTGACTGACTTGTCCCGGCCAGCGACGCGGTATTACCGCGACGGTACGGTGCACAGACTCCGGCTGGAGCGTGCAGAAGGCAGGAGGAGAGAAAAAGAAGCAGCAGCCGGACTCACCCCCACAGCAGCTCTGTGAGGACCTCGGAGCCGGGCGCCCGCTTCTCGAGCGCTGCAGGTTGAGGAGAACACAGGCTGCCAAAGCTGACCGGCAACAGTGAGTGAGTGGAAGTGCACAGAGCTGCGTGCACGGACTCTGAAGCAGAGAGGAGGCAGCAGGTGTGTTGCTGTGGACAGAGAAGGGACGTTATCGGCAGAAAATCGGGACCCTGAAAACGGTGCCCTCAGGCTGGAGTGGGTGAGTGGGGAAGTTCCCCATTAAAGAACTTTATAAAAAAAAAAAAAAAAACTTGTTTTTGGTATACATTCTGAAAATAAAAGGCGCTGGAAATCAATGGTCCCGGTGACCTAGCACTGGTCAGATATAAAAAGAGCCTGGAAAAAGAACAGGGTACACGGTACTGGGGGCCACGTTTGATAGCCCCAGGAAACGGAGGTTTAAACAGTATACATAACCTGCTGCCTTGGTACATAATACAGCCCAGAACACAATAGGAGCTAAAAAGAGATATAAGTGTGTGACCAGGGGGAAATCCGGGGACCCCTGTACACAACTGTATCCTCAGATACCTCCTATTAAGGAGATAAGGGGTAAATTAAATTGGTGGACACCCGCTCCTAAAATATATAGAGAGGTGGGAAAAAAAAAAAAAATACCCCTCAGAAAAGGGGGAACACCCTACTTATTAAAGCTATAAGATAGCGGATAACCCCCACCAGGCCATACTACGCAGATTTAGAGACGCAGACAATGGATTCAGCTCAGTGCTGAAGAAAGGCCAGATGGGGGTCAAAACGAATTAACAAGGGGTGAAGGGCCTTACACCTAAAGATAAAATCTCAGAACAAAAATATATGACTAAATAGATGGTCAAGAGGAGAAGAAGAGGGGAGAGAAGAAGGTGGGAAAGCTGAACTAATAGCGGCTTGCTGGAGATTCGAAACCTTTGGGGAAGATTATAGTTTTAAAGGGAAAGGTCAAAAGGAAAAAAGAAAAAAAAGGGAAAGGAGGAGAAGAAAGGAAAAGGGTGGAAGAGAAAAGAGGAGGAAGAGAAAGAAAGGGAAAAGAAAAAAAAAATGTCTAACAGAAACCGCAAAAACCAATCACAAGAGCAATCATCAGCCTTTTTTGTAAAGAGAGGTAAACAATCGATTCAGCAACCACAATCGCCAGTAACAGCCTTAAACCAGACTCAATCACCATCTAGAAGTATATTGTCTAATGTAACTGATGTAGATCCATATGAATCATTAATCGAGAGAATAACAACATCATTTAAAGTGGAACTCCGCGCAGCGATACAAGAATTGAAAACAGAAATTTCATCTCTGGGATCCCGCATAGACACTTTAGAACACAAAACTGATGATATCTGTAACTATAACGAAGTAATGTCTCAAGAGATGACAGATTTAAGAACAGAAATGGAAGGCATGCGAGACCATATAGAAGATCTTGAAAATAGATCAAGAAGAGATAACTTACGAATACGAAACATTCCTGAGTTAATTGATACACAAGCGTTAGTTATCTATTTAACCGGCCTGTTTCATCAATTACTTCCAGAGTGCCCAGAGGATCAATTTCTGTTGGATAGAGCACATAGAGCTTTAAGAGCGAAACCACCTCAAGATCAACCTCCAAGAGATGTTATATTGAAAATGCATTATTCGCATATGAAACCAAAGATATTGGAGGCAAGCAGGAAATCCACTTCAATCGTATACAGAGACTCGACTCTATTGATTTTTCAAGATTTAGCGCCCTTGACATTAAGGAAAAGAAGGGAAATGGGAGAGATCACCAGGAGCCTACGCAACCAGAAGATCCCCTATAAATGGGGCTTCCCATTCTCGCTTCAGTTTACACATAATGGGAAGAAACAGACAGTGAGAAACCCTGAAGAGGGTCATGACACCTTAAAACGGTTGGGACTTGATATAATCACAGTTGAGCTTTCCCCTCCAGGGCCATCAGAAAAGATGAAGGATAAAACAGCTCCACGGCCAGAATGGTCCAAGGTTGGGCCAGAAGCACAAAAGGACAATTGAACATATTAAGGAAGGAGTAGCAGAAGAAAAGAGAAAAGGATGTAGTACCCCAGAACAAATGTTAAAGCTATCAGTTGTACTATAAAATGCTAAGGATAATTATTATTTGCCAAAGTGAACCAAAAAAAATATAAAAAATAAGTTTATTTAATTTATTCCACTTCCCCCATCAGCAGAAATTAGCACTATCACGATGTAGACATAGAAAGAATTATAGAAATAACGTATAAATAAGCATAGATCAAAAATGTCCTTTAGCACTATACTTACCTTTTTTTCTTTATTTATTTATTCATAATTTTTTTTTTTTTTTTTTCTCGCTTCTTTTTATTTCTTCACTCCTCACACGATTTTGCATGATGTTATCACAAATCACGGGGGTTTTTTTTTTTTTTTGCACATATTTTCTCTCTCATTATCATAGGATTGAAGGCCTGGAATATAGTGATAAAATACCTCAGAAGTAAGGTGGAGAACTTTGGTTGTAATAATGAAGGTCAGAAGTTTAGATCTACTAAAGGGACCACCCCTCAAGATGACCCCCATAGTTATGGGGCAGGTTTAGTAAGGAAGAGTAGGGTGCTCAACTGGGGGATGGAGCCCAAGGTAATACCTGAGAGATTAGAACCAACAGAATAACTAGGAGAGAGAATCTTGGGGAATATGTAAATTAGCTATATCACAATGGGAACTCACAAATTCGGCTGTAGGTGGGATAGTTAAGGACAGTAAAAAAGTTTAAATACTGATTAAACATGCAGGTACATTGGCAAAATTTTATCTGATTAGAATCTGATTTGATCATCGTTCGGGCAACCGGACTAAGAATAGAACAGGATGGATTCTGGGAGATGAAAACTAAATAAATATAAAGGGGAACGGAGGGTTGGGAGAGATAAATATAGCCTCCCCTCCCTTCCTTTTCCATTTCAGTTTTTTTTTTTTTTTTGTTAATTTGATGTTTTTTTTTTTTTCTCTTCTCTTCTGTATGATTTTTTTGTGCTATATAAATATATAAATACAGTATATTGTTGAGATGTAAATTCAGAGTGTTAAGTAAAAGGTGATAACCCTCACCCCAGTAGGGAAATACCCTATACTTTTTTTTTTTTGTTTCAACCCCCCCTTTCCTTCCCTCCCCGTTACACGTGGGTGCTCCCCGGATTGGATAGCACCCGTGATAGAAACGGGTAGCCGTTTTTTTTCTCTTTACCAACTAACGGCCATTTACAATTTTGCTCAAGATGCCTCTTGGGGTATCTTACCTAATATGTCTTTTTAACTTTAAGTTTCAACCTTCCTCCCTTCCTTTACCTACACAGAACAGGCAAGTTCAGGGAGTCACACGTAATGTAAGCATTTCCCTTCATAGACATATATTATGACACTGGAAATAATTTCTTTAAATGTAAATGGTTTGAATTCTCCCCAAAAACGCACTATGGCTATACAATTTTTTAAGAAACAGAAAATAAAAATATTATTATTACAAGAGACAAATTTTAAAAATACTCATCCTGCAATAACCTCACGGGCCTTTCCATATGTACATTATTCAACTGGAAACAAAAAAAAAAAGGGAACAGCAATAATGATACATAACTCACTAGCGTTCCAGGTAGAGCAAGCTTATGCTGACTCAAAGGGACGATTTAATATTCTGGTAATAAATTTAGGCCTAGCTTATTTAACAATAGCTTCAATATATGTACCAAATATGGAACAAGGGGTATGTCATAAAGAGTTTTTTAATCAACTTAATAAAATTGCTAAAGGTAGAATAGTTATTGGAGGAGACTTCAACGCGGTGCCAGACATAAATTGGGACAGATCAGCAGCTAAACCACCAGGCCATACTACAGTCAGAGAATCGAGGAGACTGAGGGACATAATGACCTCACACGGCTTATTTGATGCCTGGAGGGTACTGTATCCAGCGGAACGAACATACACACACTATTCTATACCTCATAGAGTGCACTCTAGACTCGATCTGTTCCTAGTTGATTCCAATACTGTAACAGGACTAAGTAAAGCTTGGGTTACCCCCGTAGTTTGGTCGGATCATCTAGCCATTTCTATCTCGATTCCGGTCTCGCAAACTTTTGCATCGGCCTTCAGGTGGAGATTAAACACCTCACTCCTTTTAAAAAAGGAATATGTAATACAAGTGGAAAAAATACTGAAAGAATACTTTGACTTAAATATGACAGAAGATGTAACCACATCAATAGTTTGGGAGGCACATAAGGCTACGATCAGGGGACACTTCATATCATTAGCTAAAACACAAAAACTAAAAGATCAGAAAATTTGCCTGGACTTGGAGAAACAGATAGAAGCCTTAACAATAGAACATCAACAGAACTCCAAACGATCGATCTATAGTAGACTGTTAGTATTAAAGAGTCAATTATATCAGATTCAATCAGCAAAAGCAGCGAAAACTATGAGGTGGTTAAAATATAAATTTTACGCAAAAGGAGATAAAGCCGACGCGCTACTGGCACATCGGTTAAGGGAACGTAAGAGGAGGGACCGTATTTTATCATTAAAAGATTCCCAAAATAATATAGTATATGACCCGCAAAAGATTGCTCAGGCCTTCAGGGAGTACTATAAATCATTATATAACATTCAGAGCTCAATAGAGGAAGAGACTTTGCAAGCCCTTTTACAGGAAGAAAGGATTCTTGAGTCTGGCGCCTTAATGACAAGTACATGAACATGACTGAAAATGTATGCCATTTTGGATTATGATTCTTTCTTTTAATAAAAAAAATACTGAAAGTGCATTTATCGGTATCAATCATACGTATTATAAGATTAATCGAAATTTGAATGTAGTTGCTATTGAAACAATAAAAAGCTTTGTCAGAAGTGGGGTTTGAACCCATGCCTATATAAAGAGACCAGAAAGCCCTTTTACAGGAAGAATGGATTCTTGAGTCTGGCGCCTTAGACCGCTCAGCCATCCTGACAAGTACATGAACGTGACTGAAAATGTATGCCATTTTGGATTATGATTCTTTCTTTTAATAAAAAAATAATGAAAGGTTGGGGTTAGTGTGTTGATGGGATAACTTTATTCCTCTGATCTTCCACAGTTTCTACTGATTACATTTCTTTAATTTATTAAGCTGCATGTTGCTTTAAAATAAATGTGATGAAGATATCTATGTCGAAAACAAGAACAAATAAAACACAAAGAACTACTAACTGCATTTATCGGTATCAGTCATACGTATTATAAGACTAATTGGCAGTTGAATGTAGTTGCTATTGAAACAATAAAAAGCTTTGTCAGAAGTGGGATTTGAACCCACGCCTCTTTACAGAGACCAGAAAGCCCTTTAACAGGAAGAACTGATTCTTGTGTCTGGCACCTTAGACCGCTCGGCCATCCTGACAAGTACATGAGCGTGACTTTTAAAAAGAAAAATACTGAAAGTGCATTTATCGGTATCAATCATACGTATTATAAGACTAATCGAAATTTGAATATAGTTGCTATTGAAACAATAAAAAGCTTTGTCAGAAGTGGGATTTGAACCCACGCCTCTTTACAGAGACCAGAAAGCCCTTTAACAGGAAGAACGGATTCTTGAGTCTGGCGCCTTAGACCGCTCGGCCATCCTGACAAGTAGATGAGTGTGACTGAAAATGTATGCCATTTTGGATTATGATTCTTTCTTTTAATAAAAAAAATAATGAAAGGTTGGGGTTGGTGTGTTGATGGGATAACCTTATTCCTCTGATCTTCCACAGTTTCTACTGAATACATTTCTTTAATTTATTAGGTGGCACGTTGCTTTGAAATAAATGTGATCAAGATATCTATGTCGAAAGCAAGAACAAATAAAACACAAAGATCTACTAAGTGCATTTATCGGTATCAATCATACGTATTATAAGATTAATCGAAATTTGAATGTAGTTGCTATTGAAACAATAAAAAGCTTTGTCAGAAGTGGGATTTGAACCCACGCCTATATACAGAGACCAGAAAGCCCTTTTACAGGAAGAACGGATTCTTGAGTCTGGCACCTTAGACCGCTCGGCCATCCTGACAAGTACTTGAGCGTGACTGAAAATGTATGCCATTTTGGATTATGATTCTTTCTTTTAATAAAAAAAATAATGAAAGGTTGGGGTTAGTGTGTTGATGGGATAACTTTATTCCTCTGATCTTCCACAGTTTCTACTGATTACATTTCTTTAATTTATTAAGCTGCATGTTACTTTAAAATAAATGTGATGAAGATATCTATGTCGAAAACAAGAACAAATAAAACACAAAGAACTACTAACTGCATTTATCGGTATCAGTCATACGTATTATAATACTAATTGGCAGTTGAATGTAGTTGCTATTGAAACAATAAAAAGCTTTGTCAGAAGTGGGATTTGAACCCAAGCCTCTTTACAGAGACCAGAAAGCCTTTTTACAGGAAGAACGGATTCTTGAGTCTGGCGCCTTAGAACGCTCGGCCATCCTGACAAGTACATGAACGTCACTGAAAATGTATGCCATTTTGGATTATGAATCTTTATTTTAATAAAAAAAACACTGAAAGTGCATTTATCGGTATCAATCATACGTATTATACGACTAATCGAAATTTGAATATAGTTGCTATTGAAACAATAAAAAGCTTTGTCAGAAGTGGGATTTTAACTCATACCTCTTTACAGAGACCAGAAAGCCCTTTAACAGGAAGAACGGATTCTTGAGACTGGCGCCTTAGACCACTCGGCCATCCTGACAAGTACATGAACATGACTGAAAATGTATGCCATTTTGGATTATGATTCTTTCTTTTAATAAGAAAAATACTGAAAGTGCATTTATCGGTATCAATCATACGTTTTATAAGACTAATCGAAATTTTAATATAGTTGCTATTGAAACAATAAAAAGCTTTGTCAGAAGTGGGATTTGAACCCACGCCTCTTTACAGAGACCAGAAAGCCCTTTAACAGGAAGAACGGATTCTTGAGTTTGGCGCCTTAGACCGCTCGGCCATCCTGACAAGTACATGGTCATGGCTGAAAATGTATGCCATTTTTGATTATGATTCTTTCTTTTAAAAAGAAAAATACTGAAAGTGCATTTATCGGTATCAATCATACGTATTATAAGACTAATCGAAATTTGAATATAGTTGCTATTGAAACAATAAAAAGCTTTGTCAGAAGTGGGATTTGAACCCACACCTCTTTACAGAGACCAGAAAGCCCTTTAACAGGAAGAACGGATTCTTGAGTCTGGCGCCTTAGACCGCTCGGCCATCCTGACAAGTACATGGTCATGGCTGAAAATGTATGCCATTTTGGATTATGATTCTTTCTTTTAATAAGAAAAATACTGAAAGTGCATTTATCGGTATCAATCATACGTATTATAAGACTAATCGAAATTCGAATGTAGTTGCTATTGAAACAATAAAAAGCTTTGTCAGAAGTGGGATTTGAACCCACGCCTCTTTACAGAGACCAGAAAGCCCTTTAACAGGAAGAACGGATTCTTGAGTCTGGCGCCTTAGACCGCTCGGCCATCCTGACAAGTACATGGTTATGGCTGAAAATGTATGCCATTTTGGATTATGATTCTTTCTTTTAATAAGAAAAATACTGAAAGTGCATTTATCGGTATCAATCATACGTATTATAAGATTAATCGAAATTTGAATGTAGTTGCTATTGAAACAATAAAAAGCTTTGTCAGAAGTGGGATTTGAACCCATGCCTATATACAGAGACCAGAAAGCCCTTTTACAGGAAGAATGGATTCTTGAGTCTGGCACCTTAGACCGCTCGGCCATCCTGACAAGTACTTGAGCGTGACTGAAAATGTATGCCATTTTGGATTATGATTCTTTCTTTTAATAAAAAAATAATGAAAGCTTGGGGTTAGTGTGTTGATGGGATAACTTTATTCCTCTGATCTTCCACAGTTTCTACTGATTACATTTCTTTAATTTATTAAGCTGCATGTTACTTTAAAATAAATGTGATGAAGATATCTATGTCGAAAACAAGAACAAATAAAACACAAAGAACTACTAACTGCATTTATCAGTATCAGTCATACGTATTATAATACTAATTGGCAGTTGAATGTAGTTGCTATTGAAACAATAAAAAGCTTTGTCAGAAGTGGGATTTGAACCCAAGCCTCTTTACAGAGACCAGAAAGCCTTTTTACAGGAAGAACGGGTTCTTGAGTCTGGCGCCTTAGAACGCTCGGACATCCTGACTAGTACATGAGCGTGACTGAAAATGTATGCCATTTTGGATTATGATTCTTTCTTTTAATAAAAAAATAATGAAAGGTTGGGGTTGGTGTGTTGATGGGATAACTTTATTCCTCTGATCTTCCACAGTTTCTACTGATTACATTTCTTTAATTTATTAAGCTGCATGTTGCTTTGAAATAAATGTGATCAAGATATTTATGTCGAAAACAGGAACAAATAAAACACAAAGAATTACTAACTGTATTTATCGGTATCAGTCATACGTATTATAAGACTAATTGGCAGTTGGATGTAGTTGCTATTGAAACAATAAAAAGCTTTGTCAGAAGTGGGATTTGAACCCACGCCTCTTTACAGAGACCAGAAAGCCCTTTTACAGGAAGAACTGATTCTTGAGTCTGGCGCCTTAGACCGCTCGGCCATCCTGACAAGTACATGGTCATGGCTGAAAATGTATGCCATTTTTGATTATGATTCTTTCTTTTAAAAAGAAAAATACTGAAAGTGCATTTATCGGTATCAATCATACGTATTATAAGACTAATCGAAATTTGAATATAGTTGCTATTGAAACAATAAAAAGCTTTGTCAGAAGTGGGATTTGAACCCACGCCTCTTTACAGAGACCAGAAAGCCCTTTAACAGGAAGAACTGATTCTTGTGTCTGGCACCTTAGACCGCTCGGCCATCCTGACAAGTACATGAGCGTGACTTTTAAAAAGAAAAATACTGAAAGTGCATTTATCGGTATCAATCATACGTATTATAAGACTAATCGAAATTTGAATATAGTTGCTATTGAAACAATAAAAAGCTTTGTCAGAAGTGGGATTTGAACCCACGCCTCTTTACAGAGACCAGAAAGCCCTTTAACAGGAAGAACGGATTCTTGAGTCTGGCGCCTTAGACCGCTCGGCCATCCTGACAAGTAGATGAGTGTGACTGAAAATGTATGCCATTTTGGATTATGATTCTTTCTTTTAATAAAAAAAATAATGAAAGGTTGGGGTTGGTGTGTTGATGGGATAACCTTATTCCTCTGATCTTCCACAGTTTCTACTGAATACATTTCTTTAATTTATTAGGTGGCACGTTGCTTTGAAATAAATGTGATCAAGATATCTATGTCGAAAGCAAGAACAAATAAAACACAAAGATCTACTAAGTGCATTTATCGGTATCAATCATACGTATTATAAGATTAATCGAAATTTGAATGTAGTTGCTATTGAAACAATAAAAAGCTTTGTCAGAAGTGGGATTTGAACCCACGCCTATATACAGAGACCAGAAAGCCCTTTTACAGGAAGAACGGATTCTTGAGTCTGGCACCTTAGACCGCTCGGCCATCCTGACAAGTACTTGAGCGTGACTGAAAATGTATGCCATTTTGGATTATGATTCTTTCTTTTAATAAAAAAAATAATGAAAGGTTGGGGTTAGTGTGTTGATGGGATAACTTTATTCCTCTGATCTTCCACAGTTTCTACTGATTACATTTCTTTAATTTATTAAGCTGCATGTTACTTTAAAATAAATGTGATGAAGATATCTATGTCGAAAACAAGAACAAATAAAACACAAAGAACTACTAACTGCATTTATCGGTATCAGTCATACGTATTATAATACTAATTGGCAGTTGAATGTAGTTGCTATTGAAACAATAAAAAGCTTTGTCAGAAGTGGGATTTGAACCCAAGCCTCTTTACAGAGACCAGAAAGCCTTTTTACAGGAAGAACGGATTCTTGAGTCTGGCGCCTTAGAACGCTCGGCCATCCTGACAAGTACATGAATATGACTGAAAATGTATGCCATTTTGGATTATGATTCTTTCTTTTAATAAAAAAAATACTGAAAATAAAAAAATACTGAAAGTGCATTTTTCGGTATCAATCATACGTATTATAAGACTAATCGAAATTTGAATGTAGTTGCTATTGAAACAATAAAAAGCTTTGTCAGAAGTGGGATTTGAACCCACACCTCTTTACAGAGACCAGAAAGCCCTTTAACAGGAAGAACGGATTCTTGAGTCTTGCGCCTTAGACCGCTCGGCCATCCTGACTAGAACATGAGCGTGACTGAAAATGTATGCCATTTTGGATTATGATTCTTTCTTTTAATAAAAAAATAATGAAAGGTTGGGGTTCGTGTGTTGATGGGATAACTTTATTCCTCTGATCTTCCACAGTTTCTACTGATTACATTTCTTTAATTTATTAAGCTGCATGTTGCTTTGAAATAAATGTGATCAAGATATCTATGTCGAAAACAGGAACAAATAAAACACAAGGAATTACTAACTGTATTTATCGGTATCAGTCATACGTATTATAAGACTAATTGGCAGTTGGATGTAGTTGCTATTGAAACAATAAAAAGCTTTGTCAGAACTGGGATTTGAACCCATGCCTCTATACAAAGACCAGAAAGCCCTTTTACAGGAAGAACGGATTCTTGAGTCTGGCGCCTTAGACCGCTCGGCCATCCTGACAAGTACATGAACGTCACTGAAAATGTATGCCATTTTGGATTATGAATCTTTATTTTAATAAAAAAAAACACTGAAAGTGCATTTATCGGTATCAATCATACGTATTATACGACTAATCGAAATTTGAATATAGTTGCTATTGAAACAATAAAAAGCTTTGTCAGAAGTGGGATTTGAACCCACGCCTCTTTACAGAGACCAGAAAGCCCTTTAACAGGAAGAACGGATTCTTGAGTCTGGCGCCTTAGACCGCTCGGCCATCCTGACAAGTACATGGTCATGGCTGAAAATGTATGCCATTTTTGATTATGATTCTTTCTTTTAAAAAGAAAAATACTGAAAGTGCATTTATCGGTATCAATCATACGTATTATAAGACTAATCGAAATTTGAATATAGTTGCTATTGAAACAATAAAAAGCTTTGTCAGAAGTGGGATTTGAACCCACACCTCTTTACAGAGACCAGAAAGCCCTTTAACAGGAAGAACGGATTCTTGAGTCTGGCGCCTTAGACCGCTCGGCCATCCTGACAAGTACATGGTCATGGCTGAAAATGTATGCCATTTTGGATTATGATTCTTTCTTTTAATAAGAAAAATACTGAAAGTGCATTTATCGGTATCAATCATACGTATTATAAGACTAATCGAAATTCGAATGTAGTTGCTATTGAAACAATAAAAAGCTTTGTCAGAAGTGGGATTTGAACCCACGCCTCTTTACAGAGACCAGAAAGCCCTTTAACAGGAAGAACGGATTCTTGAGTCTGGCGCCTTAGACCGCTCGGCCATCCTGACAAGTAAAAGGTCATGGCTGAAAATGTATGCCATTTTGGATTATGATTCTTTCTTTTAATAAGAAAAATACTGAAAGTGCATTTATCGGTATCAATCATACGTATTATAAGATTAATCGAAATTTGAATGTAGTTGCTATTGAAACAATAAAAAGCTTTGTCAGAAGTGGGATTTGAACCCATGCCTATATACAGAGACCAGAAAGCCCTTTTACAGGAAGAATGGATTCTTGAGTCTGGCACCTTAGACCGCTCAGCCATCCTGACAAGTACTTGAGCGTGACTGAAAATGTATGCCATTTTGGATTATGATTCTTTCTTTTAATAAAAAAATAATGAAAGCTTGGGGTTAGTGTGTTGATGGGATAACTTTATTCCTCTGATCTTCCACAGTTTCTACTGATTACATTTCTTTAATTTATTAAGCTGCATGTTACTTTAAAATAAATGTGATGAAGATATCTATGTCGAAAACAAGAACAAATAAAACACAAAGAACTACTAACTGCATTTATCAGTATCAGTCATACGTATTATAATACTAATTGGCAGTTGAATGTAGTTGCTATTGAAACAATAAAAAGCTTTGTCAGAAGTGGGATTTGAACCCAAGCCTCTTTACAGAGACCAGAAAGCATTTTTACAGGAAGAACGGGTTCTTGAGTCTGGCGCCTTAGAACGCTCGGACATCCTGACTAGTACATGAGCGTGACTGAAAATGTATGCCATTTTGGATTATGATTCTTTCTTTTAATAAAAAAATAATGAAAGGTTGGGGTTGGTGTGTTGATGGGATAACTTTATTCCTCTGATCTTCCACAGTTTCTACTGATTACATTTCTTTAATTTATTAAGCTGCATGTTGCTTTGAAATAAATGTGATCAAGATATCTATGTCGAAAACAGGAACAAATAAAACACAAAGAATTACTAACTGTATTTATCGGTATCAGTCATACGTATTATAAGACTAATTGGCAGTTGGATGTAGTTGCTATTGAAACAATAAAAAGCTTTGTCAGAAGTGGGATTTGAACCCACGCCTCTTTACAGAGACCAGAAAGCCCTTTTACAGGAAGAACTGATTCTTGAGTCTGGCGCCTTAGACCGCTCGGCCATCCTGACAAGTACATGGTCATGGCTGAAAATGTATGCCATTTTTGATTATGATTCTTTCTTTTAAAAAGAAAAATACTGAAAGTGCATTTATCGGTATCAATCATACGTATTATAAGACTAATCGAAATTTGAATATAGTTGCTATTGAAACAATAAAAAGCTTTGTCAGAAGTGGGATTTGAACCCACGCCTCTTTACAGGGACCAGAAAGCCCTTTAACAGGAAAAACGGATTCTTGAGTCTGGCGCCTTAGACCGCTCGGCCATCCTGACAAGTACATGGTCATGGCTGAAAATGTATGCCATTTTGGATTATGATTCTTTCTTTTAATAAGAAAAATACTGAAAGTGCATTTATCGGTATCAATCATACGTATTATAAGACTAATCGAAATTCGAATGTAGTTGCTATTGAAACAATAAAAAGCTTTGTCAGAAGTGGGATTTGAACCCACGCCTCTTTACAGAGACCAGAAAGCCCTTTAACAGGAAGAACGGATTCTTGAGTCTGGCGCCTTAGACCGCTCGGCCATCCTGACAAGTACATGGTCATGGCTGAAAATGTATGCCATTTTGGATTATGATTCTTTCTTTTAATAAGAAAAATACTGAAAGTGCATTTATCGGTATCAATCATACGTATTATAAGACTAATCGAAATTTGAATGTAGTTGCTATTGAAACAATAAAAAGCTTTGTCAGAAGTGGGATTTGAACCCACGCCTCTTTACAGAGACCAGAAAGCCCTTTAACAGGAAGAACGGATTCTTGAGTCTGGCGCCTTAGACCGCTCGGCCATCCTGACAAGTAGATGAGTGTGACTGAAAATGTATGCCATTTTGGATTATGATTCTTTCTTTTAATAAAAAAAATAATGAAAGGTTGGGGTTGGTGTGTTGATGGGATAACCTTATTCCTCTGATCTTCCACAGTTTCTACTGAATACATTTCTTTAATTTATTAGGTGGCACGTTGCTTTGAAATAAATGTGATCAAGATATCTATGTCGAAAGCAAGAACAAATAAAACACAAAGATCTACTAAGTGCATTTATCGGTATCAATCATACGTATTATAAGATTAATCGAAATTTGAATGTAGTTGCTATTGAAACAATAAAAAGCTTTGTCAGAAGTGGGATTTGAACCCACGCCTATATACAGAGACCAGAAAGCCCTTTTACAGAAAGAACGGATTCTTGAGTCTGGCACCTTAGACCGCTCGGCCATCCTGACAAGTACTTGAGCATGACTGAAAATGTATGCCATTTTAGATTATGATTCTTTCTTTTAATAAAAAAATAATGAAAGGTTGGGGTTAGTGTGTTGATGGGATAACTTTATTCCTCTGATCTTCCACAGTTTCTACTGATTACATTTCTTTAATTTATTAAGCTGCATGTTACTTTAAAATAAATGTGATGAAGATATCTATGTCGAAAACAAGAACAAATAAAACACAAAGAACTACTAACTGCATTTATCGGTATCAGTCATACGTATTATAATACTAATTGGCAGTTGAATGTAGTTGCTATTGAAACAATAAAAAGCTTTGTCAGAAGTGGGATTTGAAGCCAAGCCTCTTTACAGAGACCAGAAAGCCTTTTTACAGGAAGAACGGATTCTTGAGTCTGGCGCCTTAGAACGCTCGGACATCCTGACAAGTACATGAGCGTGACTGAAAATGTATGCCATTTTGGATTATGATTCTTTCTTTTAATAAAAAAATAATGAAAGGTTGCGGTTGGTGTGTTGATGGGATAACTTTATTCCTCTGATCTTCCACAGTTTCTACTGATTACATTTCTTTAATTTATTAAGCTGCATGTTGCTTTGAAATAAATGTGATCAAGATATCTATGTCGAAAACAGGAACAAATAAAACACAAAGAATTACTAACTGTATTTATCGGTATCAGTCATACGTATTATAAGACTAATTGGCAGTTGGATGTAGTTGCTATTGAAACAATAAAAAGCTTTGTCAGAAGTGGGATTTGAACCCACGCCTCTTTACAGAGACCAGAAAGCCCTTTTACAGGAAGAACGGATTCTTGAGTCTGGCGCCTTAGACCGCTCGGCCATCCTGACAAGTACATGAACATGACTGAAAATGTATGCCATTTTGGATTATGATTCTTTCTTTTAATAAAAAAAATACTGAAAGTGCATTTATCGGTATTAATCATACGTATTATAAGACTAATCGAAATTTGGGTACTTATGTATTATCTGGGCTCCCATGTTAAATGCACCCCATTTTTTCATACCCCTACTATCCAACTACGCATGGAGTTGATTTTATATAGTGTGGCGAGCGCAGCGAGCCACCGTGCCCGAAGCGTGGCGAGCGCAGCGAGCCCCGCGAGGGGACGCGGTCTCATAAGAAAAACGGGAGCCCAGATATTACATAAGTACCGAAATTTGAATGTAGTTGCTATTGAAACAATAAAAAGCTTTGTCAGAAGTGGGATTTGAACCCACGCCTCTCTATAGAGACCAGAAAGCCCTTTAACAGGAAGAACGGATTCTTGAGTCTGGCGCCTTAGACCGCTCGGCCATCCTGACAAGTACGTGGTCATGGCTGAAAATGTATGCCATTTTTGATTATGATTCTTTCTTTTAAAAAGAAAAATACTGAAAGTGCATTTATCGTTATCAATCATACGTATTATAAGACTAATCGAAATTTGAATATAGTTGCTATTGAAACAATAAAAAGCTTTGTCAGAAGTGGGATTTGAACCCACGCCTCTTTACAGAGACCAGAAAGCCCTTTAACAGGAAGAACGGATTCTTAAATCTGGCGCCTTAGACCGCTCGGCCATCCTGACAAGTACATGGTCATGCCTGAAAATGTATGCCATTTTGGATTATGATTCTTTCTTTTAATAAGAAAAATACTGAAAGTGCATTTATCGGTATCAATCATACGTATTATAAGACTAATCGAAATTCGAATGTAGTTGCTATTGAAACAATAAAAAGCTTTGTCAGAAGTGGGATTTGAACCCAAGCCTCTTTACAGAGACCAGAAAGCCCTTTAACAGGAAGAACGGATTCTTGAGTCTGGCGCCTTAGACCGCTCGGCCATCCTGACAAGTACATGCTCATGGCTGAAAATGTATGCCATTTTGGATTATGATTCTTTCTTTTAATAAGAAAAATACTGAAAGTGCATTTATCGGTATCAATCATACGTATTATAAGACTAATCGAAATTTGAATTTAGTTGCTATTGAAACAATAAAAAGCTTTGTCAGAAGTGGGATTTGAACCCACGCCTCATTACAGAGACCAGAAAGCCCTTTAACAGGAAGAACGGATTCTTGAGTCTGGCGCCTTAGACCGCTCGGCCATCCTGACAAGTAGATGGTCATGGCTGAAAATGTATGCCATTTTGGATTATGATTCTTTCTTTTAATAAGAAAAATACTGAAAGTGCATTTATCGGTATCAATCATACGTATTATAAGACTAATCGAAATTCGAATGTAGTTGCTATTGAAACAATAAAAAGCTTTGTCAGAAG